>NC_054381.1:158307080-158589580 GCF_017654675.1 Xenopus laevis
TAAAGAATTCATTCTACCCCTTCAATCCACAAACAACACCAACCCCTTCACCCACAAAGCATCCCCTCCCGGAGACTGGTAGTCTAAATGATTAGCTATGAAGTCCGGTAACCTGCCTAACTGATCCTTGTGCTTCCCTTCAATCTGAAGCACCTTTCGGTGGCTGGTAAAAATCATTTAATTCTAGCCGTTCTTGTAGCACCAAGTACCAACCCCTTCACCCACATAGCAACCCCTCCCGGTTCCGTGGAGATATCAAAGCCCTTAAAGGTGGCCATAGACATAGAGATCTGCTCATTTGGCGATGTCGCCAAACGAGCGCATCTCTCTCCGATATGCCCACATATCGGGCTGATCTGATCATAATGGATATGGTCAGATCGCAGGACCACATAAACACATAGATGCGGCCACGATCCGACGGGATTTTTAAACCTGCCCAGTCGAAATCTGGTCGACTTTCGAACAGATATCGATCGGGGAAGCCCATCAGATGGCCCCACACACAAGCCAATAAACTGCCGACTCGGTCTCTCAGCAGCTTTTATCGACCCGTGTATGGGGGCCGTTATTCAAATAGAATGCTATCACCCTGCCTAACAGTTATTACAAAAATGTGCGCCTGATGCGCGTTTTGCACGATTTGATTCAGGCTTTCTTTTTTACGAGACACTAGGGGGGTTAGTTTACTAAAACCCGAGTTTATCAAAATTTTTTTAGAATCAAAGTCGACCCAACTCCCATCCACGAATTGAACTCGTTTATCAATAACACTTGTTGAAAAAGTTGGAGCGAAAAAAACGTTGCAACCAATTCATGCGTCAATTCAAATAATACGAATGACATCCGCAAAAACTTGACTTTATCGAATTGACGCCGCAAAAACTCGCATTTATCGGATTATTGGTAGAAAACCAGCGTGGATCACAATGTCAGTCATCTGCCATTGACTTTCTACATGACCTCCACAGATTTGAGTATTTTTTAAAGTTGGATTTTTAGCAGCTTTGATAATAAATCTCTTAAAATTCTGTTTAATTTTTCCCCCTAAAAAAATTCAAGTTTAGCCCTTTAAAAACACTACCAGAATAATTCAACGTTTAAAAAAAAAATGGGCCCCTAAATCTTCATGGATTTAAACCATTTTAAGTGCAAATAATCTTTTTCCAGCATTGTATTCAAATTTCACTCAAAACTTTGTACAAATTCACAAAATGACTGTCAATGTGAAAGTTTCTGGTTTTCAGAATTTCGTTCTGAATGTTCGAAATCCACCCCTAAATATTTCAGTGAATTTGGAATGAATGCATTTTTTTGTAGTTATACCTGATTCATTGTATCTGGGTTAAAGGGTTTGATATTCTGTAACTAATGAAGGAGATTTAATACAAAGTGTAAGATCTCTGTTCCATATTTCACTTCTGCTGTCAGATGATCACTTCCACCTCCTGCTGCCAGTTCTGTTACTATTGAACAACAGACGGAGTGGAATGAAGCAGTTCAGGTGCCATTGCCCCTATATACTGTATATCTGATTTTATAGGTTTTAGACAAGTAAGACCAGAACTGTATCCCTGATATAATACACAAAAGCCATGAATATCTTGTAAATTACATCCTTAACATAAACGGTGAGTTCTGATGTCATCAGTTATAAACGGTGAGTAGTGATGTCATTTCTGTCACAAGATTCACTGAAACTTGTGTTTTATAATAAATAAAGTACCCCCAGTAGCAAAATATGAGGATATTAGAAGTTACCTCCGAATTCCATAACCTGTATAAAAGCACTCGGCCTTCGGCCTCATACTATTATATGGTCATGAAACTCCTTGGTAACTTATAATATCCTTATATATTACAAGAGGGGGTACTTTATTCACTATATACTGCTGGCCATACATTCCTTTTTAAAACCAATATGGTTCGCCAGCAAAAATTCAGATTTTAGCAAACAGACGAAGAAGAATCCGATAATGCACTAATAAAGCTCTGTTTTACTTAGTTGAATGACAAGGGGAGGCACACTTATCATAGTCAAATTTGAATTCTTGTGAGTTTTTAAAAACTCCCCTAAACTCAAATTCAAAATTCAAACAATCGGAATTTATTTTAAAAAAAATCTAATTTTTTGAACTCGTATGCATGGATTCGACCTGAAAACTCAAATCGAATTAGATTTGGATTTTAAAAACTTGATTCGAGTTCTTTTTTTGTCCAAAAAAACTCTGTCTGGAAGGCTGCAAACAGCTCAAAATTGATCCCTGGCCTCTCCCATTAACTTAAACAGCAATTTGGCAGGTTTTAGGCGACAAATAGTTGAAATTCGAGTTCTTAAAGGGCCAGAGTATGATAAATCTTTATAAACTCCCTAGTCGAATTTAACCGTTTTGACCATAACAATTATTTTAAAAATTCAAATTCAATTCGACCCTTGATAAATCTGCCCCTAAGACTTGGCTGAAAATGGCCTGTATCTCATGCCGACCTTTTAGAATGGTGAGCTTTTTGCTGATGACATTTTGGTTATTGAAACAACATTGCACAAGTCAGCACCCAGGGTTTGAGATCTTCTAAGACATTTTTCATTAAAGGGATCCTCCACCTGCATTCAGCTGCTTTGCCTAGGAACACTGAAGGGGTGACATGACTGCTGGGTCATTTTTTGGCTTTTGGGAATCTAAAGGTTACATTGCAAAAGTTGTAAATCTTTTTCATTCTACTGTGTGTAAGTTTTTGCTATTACATCAGACTAGAGACCTGCAGTGAGCCGGGTACCTGTGGGTTACCCCAAAAGTGGTCTGGTTTTGGGAAGAAAGTTCCCGATTCACCAACTATGTGGGTGGTCACCAACCAGGAAGGTTACCTCATTGATTCGTATCCGAAGTGATAACACTTCCAGTCTGCAGTGATGTCACTTCCGGTTAGTAAGTAAACACTTGCGGGTGTGGGTCATGTAGCTGGTCCGGTTAGAGGGTATAATGGGGTGGTGGGTGCAGGTCAGCGATCTCTGGGTTGGGTCTACCCAACCAGATTCGTGCATGATTCTACATCAGTAGGATTAATCATTGTTCTGACATTTTTCAAAAATTGTTTTATAAGATTTTATTTTTCATATTACAAGCAGTTTTTGAACATTTTTCGTAATTTTAAAGAGTTGTCTCTTTAATTTGAGAAGCAGTAATACTAACTCTATGGGGGGGGGAATTCACAAAAGTGTCGGTAAAATAAGTAACCCCAGAAGTGGCGGTCGACAAATTTGTAAAATGTTGTACGAACGGCAAATTCATGAAGGCAGATTTTACCATCTCTGAATGTCTCGTTAGTCCGACAATTTTCTAAAATGTCGTATATCTTTTCATCGTACAAACGTCATTTACAAAGACTTTTCAAAAGACAATTTGACCGACATTTTCATTTTGGAGAGCCTAAAGTGTCTGAAAAATTGTCGGTAAAAAAAATGAGTTTACGAGTAATTCATAAAAATGTCGGGAAAAAGTGGCGCCGAAAAAACCACGCCCACTTTTAACGACACTAATTCAGAAGTGTCGTACATGTCGGAAAATTGGCGGAGAAATGCTCTGTGAATTTGTCGGCTGTTGCTACGACACTTTCTACGACATTTTAAAGACATTTTTTCGTTCCCGACACTGTTGTGAATTCCCCCCCCATGACTTATGACTTGACTACCTAGTCTAGTAGGAGAATGTCAGACCGATTACACACTGGCCTCTTATACAGAATAAGTCTGGGGCAAAGTATGAGGGACGGGCACCCTCTCAGATTCACTAGAAGCTAAAAGGTTCCGTTGCACATGACTGAATGCAAGCAAGGGTAATCCCTGTGTGTTTAATCTAACGTAATGTTTCAGTGGGCCCACCCCTTCATCAAACATTACAGAATTGGCTGAAGGATAGTGTTTCGTTTATCGTCAGTGGTATATTCTCTGTCTTTTATACAAATAGCTACATACATTAGTTTAAAAAGCTAAATATTTATCAAAAGCCTTAATGGAATCTAAATGGTATACTTGCCGACTACTTCTAATACTATTCTCCTTGATATAATCTTCAATGTGATCTCTTAACAAACATTCAAATAATCTCTTTGCTACAAATGGAAAATGTATAGACCTACCGTATAATCATTCTGTGCTACTACAGTTTATTTCACATACCACTGGCTCTTCCCTTTTTGTATACATTGCGGAAAAGCCATTATTTTTATTTTTGCCTTTCCTATTGCTGCTTTGCCACACTTGTAATATTTTTAGCTCATAAATGATGTGTCACATCTGTAGGTAGATTGTTCTTCTGTGTCATTATGGAAAACAGTACAGTAATGCTTGAAAGCTGTATCATGTTATGAAACATAAATCTTGTGTAATATCCCTTTTATTGTTTTAAGATTTCTGGAGAACTTATGGGTGCTTGTAGCAGAGGCAGCACATGTGTGTTTTACTTTAAAGGAGAACTAAAGCGTAACTAGCTAGAAATGTTGTACATGATGTTTTGTGCTTCTGTACCAGCCCAAGGCAACCACAGCCCTTTAGCAGTAAAGATCTGTGTCTCCAAAGATGCCCCAGTAGCTCCCCATCTTCTTTTCTGCTGATTCACTGCACATGCTCTGTGCTGCTGTCACTTACTGAGCTTAGGGACCCACTCACAATATACAGTACACATAGAATAGAAATGTCACAATATAAGGCTGATTAGTAATTAATACACATAATTACTACATGGCAGCACAGAAACCAGTGCAATTAGCATCAGAATTGAATAATCAGCAAACCTGTAGCATCAGCTTATATTACAGCCAGGGAAGCTCATTTTCTGCTGGATAATTAGTGACGAGCCCTAAGCTTAGCTTCTCAACAGCCAATCAGAGCCCACTGAGCATGTGAGTGTCACAGACACTTTCCAAGATGGTGACCCCCTGTGACAAGTTTGAAGTCCTGGATCATTGCTGTTATTGACAAGCTCAAACTTTAGCCTCGTGCAATAAGTTCACTATATAAAATGTGGCATGTTTAGCCACATTCATTTTTAGGGTTTAGTTCTCCTTTAAGCACCAACGTGGCTTGGTCCATGTCATCACTGATATTATCATTTTGGGTGCATTAACTTCATGTTTTATTGACTACACATCTACAGATACACTATGGGGTTTATTTATCAAAGGTCGAGTTTGTGAGGTTTTTACTACTTCTTTGAAACTCACAACTCGAATGTTTGCTTATTTTTGAAAAAACTCAAATGTAAAAAAAAAAACTCGAATGAATGCAGTCAGTTGGAAATACGCGAATTGATCGAGGTGTCGGTGAAAAAACTGGAATAGCTTGAAATGATCGAGTTTTCAATGCAAACCACCTAAAACAACCCAAAAATCATGAAGGCTAAAAACATCTTCAAATTGTTCTAGGGACCTCTGCCATTGACTTCTTAGTTGGAGTAATTTTGGATTCAAGCTTTTTGCTGCTTCGGGGCATAACAAATTCAAGTTTTTTCTTATCCTGAAAAATTTAATTTTTTAATGAAGCTACCGTCGAAATCTCAAATTTTCAGGAAAAAAACACAATTTGACCTTTGATAAATAACCCCCTATGAATTTTTGGGCGGTGCCCTGTTAATTTCTTGTATCGGCTGTACTTTTGTGTGTAATCTGTGTATTCACTGTATGCACCTATTTATTACACAGTGCTGCAGAACGTTGCTGCTTCAGAAATATGTAATTATAATAATATCTGTGAATGCAACAATTATTTTTTTTGGATGATTAAGCATTGTCTCTACATAAATGAAAGAGTAATATTCTGCATGTATACATGTGCGTGTGTGTTCTAAACTCTGCTCTAATATTGGTATTATTTTTCTCAGGTTGCTCAGAAAGGAATAAGAAGCTCTCAAGTTCTAGAGCCGGAAATTCTCTCCATTTTTGTCCCACCTTTTACATCAAAAGAGGAAACAACAATTTCGCCTTCTGCTCAGAATAACTATCAAAGGTTAGCGAAGAGGCGCTCCTTCCGGAAAAAGAAAGATAAGCCTAAGTCTGAGCATGGGACCGATAAAACGGACAAGAAAGACGTGCCTGCCGAGGACATCACCGTTCCTAAGGATATAGATCTTGATGGCTTGCCACAACTCTGCTTTCCAGGTACTTTTAAACAAACTCACATATTGATAATCAATATGACCCTGTGGTTCCTGAATGCACATAGGGGTATATTTATCAAAGAGTGAAGTTAGAGATCGCCACAGTCCGCTAGAGTGAAATTCCGCCACTCTCCATTCATTTCAATGGGATTTCGAAAGGCGTATTTATCAAAAGATGAACTTTCACTTTTACCAACTGATAAAAACTCTTTTAAAAATCCCATAGAAATGAATGGAAAGTGGCGGCATTTCACTCCACAGAACTGTGGCGATCTCTAACTTCACCCTTTGATATATATACCCCTTATGTATTATCAGTTAGCGGCCTATTTACTAACGTTTCATTTTGTTGGAGCTGAAGTAAGAACCTTACGATTCCAGTGTTACTTTTTTCCTTCTTCTTTTCTTTAAGTTAACTTTTAGTATGTTATACAATGACCAATTCTAAGCAACTTTTCAATTTGGTCTTCATTTACAGTATTTATTTTTAATTATTTGCCACCTTCTTGTGACTCTTTCCAGCATTTAAAAGGGGGTCACTGACCCCCGTCTAAAACCAAATGCTCTGTGAGGTCACAAATGTATTGCTACTTTTTATTACTTGTGTTTCTATTCAATTCCTCTCCTATTCATATTCCAGTCTATTATAAGTATTATTATAAGGATACAGGTATGGGATCCATTATCCAAAAACCCAATATCTGGAAAGACTCCACTTTATCCAAATAATCCAAATTTTTAAAATTGATTTCCTTTTTCTGGATAATGGCTTTCCAGATAATGGATAAAAAGAAATAGGTACTGGCACCCAGGGGACAAGTCCCTTGTATGTTTATTATGTCACTCAAAAAAAGTTTCGGGAACATTGGATTACATATACTGCTTGGATATACTGATCAGGAATGCTAGAGGGGGTCAGCATAGGTTCTTCTGTAATCTGATTACTGGAGGCCAAAGTGATGAATCCACCCAGTTTGGCCCATATCTTGTTTGGTTCTTTTCCGTATTGGACAGTTGAAAAGTTCTGGGCATCCAAGTCCTAAAGCCTTAAAATGTGTCTTCTCTGCTGAATATTATGTATATGTGTCACACCATTGCTTTGAATGTTCTCCGTGTGCTGCTTTTTGTCTAATTTTAATACAATTTTTTTTTTTGACAGGAGGCCTTCAACCTTCCTCAGATCCTAAAGAACACTGTTTCCATTTCTTAGTTTTTACAGATGTTATGGGGAAAAGGACGTATGGAGTGGTCATGCAATACTATAGATCTGTGCAGGTATCTCTTCTGTGCTGTGTATCATGCAATAATTGATCAGCGGAGGGTTAAGATTTTTTTTTATACATAGGCATCCTTGGGCTGCTTCCTACCTTGGGCATGGGTCCACAGGTGCCTATATAGATAATACATCCCACTAGATAACTACAGTTGGAGCTTTAGGCACAGGGGGGATTATTATCATAGTTACATGGTTAAATCGGGTTGAAAAAAGACAAAGTCCATCAAGTTCAACCCCTCCAAATGAAAACCCAGCATCCATACAATAACCCCTCCCTACCCTCACATCAATTCTATATACCCATATCTATACTAACTATAGAGTTTAGCATCACAATAGCCTTTGATATTATGTCTGTCCAAAAAATCATCCAAGTCCCTCTTATAGTCATTAACTGAATCAGCATCACAACATCACCCGGCAGTGCATTCCCCAACCTCACTGTCCTGACTGTGAAGAACCCCCTACGTTGCTTCAAATGAAAGTTCTTTTCTTCTAGTCTAAAGGGGGGGGGGGCTCTGGTACGGTGATTCTCTTTATGGGTAAAAAGGTCCCCTACTATTTGTCTATAATGTCCTCTAATGTATTTGTAAAGTCTAATCATGTCCCCTTGCAAGCGACTTTTTTTCCAGAGAAAACAACCCCAACCTTGTCAGTCTCCCCTCATAATTTAACTCTTCCCTCCCTCTAACCAGTTTAGTTGCACTTAGTCTCTGCACTCTCTCCAGCTCATTTATATCCCTCTTAAGGACTGGAGTCCAAAACTGCCCCCATACTCCAGATGAGGCCTCACCAGGGACCTATAAGGAGACATAATTATGTTTTCATCCCTTGAGTTAATGCCCTTTTTTATACAAGAACTTTATTTTCTTTAGTAGCCACAGAATGACACTGCCCAGAATTCGGGTATCGGGTAAATTCAGTAATTGCAATGCTCAATGCTCTGTTAGTAGTACAGCTTCTAGTAAACCTACTGAGTACTGTGGCCTGGTTCAGATATCGTCTGTTCTAATGTGAAACAGAACTTTTTGCCCTTATTTGGAGAAATTAAAAACAAACTCTATTATTGTGCCTTTTTAAGGATGCAACAAGCCTTCATAATGGACAGATCTACTGGGATTATAACGCGAGTCACACAAAGGCCGGTGGAACCTTTATTCCTTATGCGTTGTGTGTCATATCAAGATTTCCGTACTACAGTGCACTAAAAGATTGTCTTTCGTGGTAAGTTCTTTGTCTGTTCTACACTTTTAGTGAGGCTTATTATAATCTGAAAATCATATCTAACCTTGTTGTATTCTTCTCCAGCAACCTCCAGGACAGTAGTTTTCATTTCAAGCCTCTTATTTACATCTCACATTTGGTTGGGGCCCCTTTTAGCTCATAACAAGGTTACAGATAAGTGAAACCTTTGCTTTGTATTGATGTCAGCCATATTTCTCCCTAAGACCAATGGCAAACAACGTTTTTCAGTTGGTGTATCTCAGCCTGCTGAAAAATCACCTCTGCCTGCCTCTTGCACCTCCTATTTGCTCAAATTTGTGGAAATGCAGGTGCGAGCAGTGTGAAAATGTTTTGGTCTTAAAAAGCATTTCTCATTCAAGTAAATAGGAGACAGTCATTAACTTAAAAGGGTTGTTCACCTTTGCGTTAACTGTTAGTATGATGTCCAGAGTGATATTCTGAGACAATTTGCAATTAGTTTTCATTATTTATTATTTGTGGTTTATAACTTATTTAGCTTTTTATTCAGCATCTCTCCAGTTTGCAATTTCAGCCATCTGGTTGCTAGGGTCTAAATTACCCTAGGAACCATGCATTGAATTGAATAAGAGACTGGAATATGAATAGCAGAGGACCTGAATAAAAAGATGAGCAATAAAAAGTAGTAATAAAGGAATGGGACCTGTTATCCAGAATGCTCGGGACCTGGGGTTTTCCGGACATAATTTGGATCTGCTAGAAAATAATGTAAACATTAAATAAACCCAATAGTTTGTTTTTGCCTATAATAAGGATTAGTTATATCTTAATTGGGATCAAGTAACGGTATGGGATCTATTATCCAGAATGCTTGGGACCTGGGCTTTCCGGATAACTTTCCGTAATTTGGATCTTCGTACCTTTAATTCTTCTAGAAAATCATTTAAACATTAAATCAAATAGGCTGGTTTTGCCTCCAATAAAGATTAATTATATTTAAGTTTGGATGAAGTACAAGGTACTACTTTATTATAACAGAGAAAAAGGAAATCATTTTTTAATATTTGAATAAAATGGAGTCTATGAGAGACAACCTTTCCGTAATTCGGAGCTTTCTGGATAACGGGTTTCCGGATAATTGGTCCCATACCTGTACAAGCTACTGTTTTATTATTACAGAATAAAAGGAAATCATTTTTAAAAATGTGGATTATTTGATTATAATGGAATCTATGGAAGATGACCTTTCCGTAATTCTGAGCTTTCTGTATAACAGAGCATTTGTTTTTAGATGGGGTCAGTGACCTCCATTTAAAAGCTGGAAAGAGTCACAAGAAGAGGGCAAAACAATTTTAAAACAATTAATAATGTAAACCAACTGAAAAGTTGCTTAGAATTAGCAATAATTACATACTGAAAGTTAACTTAAAGGAAAACTATACCCCCAAAATGAATACTTAAGCAACAGATAGTTTATATCAAATTGAATGACATATTAAAGAATCTTACCAAACTGGAATATATATTTACATAAATATTGCCCTTTTACATCTCTTGCCTTGAACCACCATTTCGTGACTCTATCTGTGCTGCCTCAGAGATCACCTGACCAGAAATACTACAACACTAACTGTAACAGGAAGAAGTGAGGAAGCAAAAGGCAGAACTCTGTCTGTTAATTGGCTCATGTGACCTTACATGTGAATCTTACGATCTCAGGGGGCGGCCCTTATTTTTTAAAATGGCAATTTTCTATTTATGATTACCCAATGGCACATACTACTACAAAAGTATATTATTATGATAATGGTTCATTTACATGAAGCAGGGTTTTACACATGAGCTGTTTTACTCAGTATCTTTTAATAGAGACCTACATTGTTTGGGGGGTATAGTTTTCCTTTAAAGGTGAACTATCCCGTTAAAAGTATGGGAGCTGTGCCATGGGTCTGGTTTTTATTAGGGATGCGGCCAGGATTCTGCCTAGTTCAGCAGGATTCGGATTCAGCCGAATCCTTCTGCCTGGCCGAAATGAACCCGAATACTAATTTGCACATGCAAATTAGGGGCGGGGAGGTAAATCGCGTGACACTTTGTCACAAAACTAGGAAGTAAAAAATGTTTTCCCCCTCCCACCCATAATTTGCATATGTAAATTCGGATTCTGTATTCAGCCGAATATCTTGTGAAGGATTCGGGGGTTTAGCTGAACCAAAATAGTGGATTCGATGCATCCCTAGTTTTCATCTTAACTGACACTTGGGGGCACATTTATCAAGGTCGAATTCGGCCCTCGAAGTTAAATCCTTCGAAATTCAAATATCGAATTCGAAGGATTTAGCGCAAATGCTGCGATCGAACGATTTTAAGCGATCGATAGAAGGATTTTTATTCAATCAAAAAAATGTTAGAAAAGTGCTGGGGAAGGCCCCCATAGGCTAACATTACACCTCGGTAGGTTTAAAGTGGCGAAGTATGTAGTCGAAGTATTTTTTAAAGAGACAGTACTTTGACTATCGAATGGTCGAATAGTCGAACGCTTTTTACTTCGAACGTTCGAATCATTCGATGGTCGAAGTACACAAAAAATACTTTGAAATTCGAAATTTTTTTCATTCGAATCCTTCACTCGAGTTTAGTAAATCTGCCCCATAGTCTTGGCCCCTCAGCCACTGCTGCAGGCCCTCCCAGTGTAGCCATCCCCATAGTTTGGGAACCACTGCTCTAAGTTTTACGTCACTTTTTTTCTTTGGGGATTCTATCAGTTAAGCAGACCATTGGGAGGCCTATACACGGGACTATATACTGGCTAGTTTTTCTATGGCAATTTTTAGACTTAAATTTTCCAGCACTTTATGAGTTTGTTATTTGTTATGTCTGTGTCTCCTTTAGCTTATTGATGCAGCTGAAATCTTGCAAGGATTCAGATACGGATAATCGCATCAAGGAATTTGCAGCAAAACTGTGCCTGATACCAAGCCCCCCACCCGGACCCCTCAACTTGGTAACGAAAGCACTATATTATATATACTGTAGTATAACGAAAAGCTCTTTACTTCATCTTAGTCTTTATTATATAAACCTTTACTGTCCTGTGTGGGAGATTTCCTTGTGTGCTTTCTCAGCTCCAGGCTTAAAGGGAAACTATCGTGAAAATGAAAATGTATTATAAGCTTCATCATACTGAAATAAGAAACTTTCTAAATACAATCAATTAAATATTCTGCATCATTTTTCTGAAATAATCAAGTTTATCTTCACTATTCCTCTCTCGGCATCTGTTTCTCTTCATTCTCTCTTCATGTAGCAGTTGGGTGTCAGATAATCACTGACAGTTAGATCCAATATATCTTATAGGGGGGCTCCTTTTGCCTAGAAGATGTATTAGAGCTCACTCTATTAAACTCACCAGACATCATGTCTCTCTACATGCAGGATTTGTGCAAAAGGCAGTTATTTTGTTAGATTTTGTTTGTACTGGAATCAGTTATTTGAGTGGACTCTAATACATCTGCTAGGAAAGGAAGCCCCCCATATAAGATATATTGGATCTAACTGTCGGTGACACCCAACTGCTGAATGAAGAGAGAATGAAGAGAAACAGATGCGGAGAGAGGGATAGTGAACATAAACTTGATTATTTCAGAAAAATTATGCAGAATATTTAATTGATTGTATTTAGAAAGCTTGTATTAAATTTTTATTTTCACGATAGATCCCCTTTAAAGGAACAGTAACACCAAAAATTTAAACTGTTTTAAAGTAACTTATATATAATGTACTGTTCCCTGGGACAAATACAATTGGTGTGTCTGCTTTAGAAGCACTACCATACTTTATATAAACGAGCTTCTGTTTAGCCCTGGGAGCTGCCATTCAAAGCACATGTTTCATAGCAGATGCACTCTGCAGAATACCATTACCGTATATTCTTTTACAGAGCTTATCTGCTCAGAAACCTGTGCCTTTTCTCTTTCTTCGGGTTAAACGGCTGCCCCCATTGCTACACAGCTGCATATTTATATAAATTATAGTCATTTTTCTGAAGCAAACACATAACTTTTACCAATCCAGGACAATAGTACATTATATTTTAGTTACTTTACAACACTTACTTCTACTTTTATTTATATCTATACGGCAAGGCATCTTTGGTCAGTCCAGAGCTGCAGATGCACAGCTGGGCCTTAAAGGGGTGGTTCACCTTTAAGTTCACTTTTAGTATGTTATAGAATGGCTTATTCTAAGCAACTTTCAATTGGTCTTCATTATTTATTTTTTTGTTGGTTATGTGCTTTCTCGTTTTGACACTTGTCACTGACCCCATTTAAAAACAATTGCTCAGTAATGCTACACATTTATTGTTATTGCTACTTTTTATTACTCATCTTTCTATTCAGGCCTCTCCTATTCATATTCCAGTCTCCTATGCACATCAATGCATGGTTGCTAGATTACTGAAATTGCAAACTGGAGAGCAGCTGAATAAAAAGCTAAATAACTCAAAACCCACAAATCATGAAAAATGAGAACCAGTTGCAAATTGTCTTAGAATATCACTTTCTTCATCATGCTAAAAGTAAATTTAAAGGCAAACAACCCTTTTAATACCAGATATAAACTTGAAGCAGAGCAGGACTTTGACCATTTGTGAGGTTCCAGGGTTTCCATCACTCGTGGGATTTTATATTGACTTCCTTCTGTTTTAAGTGCTTTTTTCCTATGAATTTGAATACCGGGAACCAACAACTCATTATAAAACAATAGAAAAAAAATTTCCACTTAAGATTATTGAGTGCAGTATAACAGTAAATTGCAGATTGTCAAAACATCCTCTGTCTGTGTGTGTCTGTGTATCCTGCAGTAAAAAATAGCAAACCCAATAATAACATTTACCTTTTATTTCTGTGCTTATTTCATACCTTCTACTAATAATATAAAAACAAATGTGGTGGTGGCATGCTGTGGGTACACAACCTCTGTTTCAGGCTGGGGATACTATAGATAATATAGGAGAGTCATACTGGAGATACTATAGATATCATAGGAGAATCATACTGGGGATAATATAGATATTATGGGAGAGTCATACTGGGGATACTATAGATATCATAGGAGAATCATACTGGAGATACTATAGATATCATAGGAGAGTCATACTGGGGATACTATAGATACTATAGGAGAGTCATACTGGGGATACTATAGATATAGGAGAATCATACTGGAGATACTATAGATACATAGGAGAGTCATACAGGGGATACTATAGATATCATAGGAGAGTCGTACTGGAGAGACTATAGATACCATAGGAGAGTCATACTGGGGATACTATAGATCTCATAGGAGAGTCATACTGGAGATACTATAGATATCATAGGAGAGTCGTACTGGGGATACTATAGATATCATAGGAGAGTCATACTGGGGATACTATAGATATCATAGGAGAGTCATACTGGAGAGACTATAGGTATCATAGGAGAGTCATACTGGAGAGACTATAGATCTCATAGGAGAGTCATACTGGAGATACTATAGATACCATAGGAGAGTCATACTGGGGATACTATAGATATAGGAGAATCATGCTGGAGATACTATAGATATCATAGGAGAGTCATACTGGGGATACTATAGATACCATAGGAGAGTCATACTGGAGATACTATAGATATCATAGGAGAGTCGTACTGGGGATACTAAAGATATAGGAGAGGCATACTGGAGATACTATAGATATCATAGGAGAGTCATACTGGGGATACTATAGATATCATAGGAGAGTCGTACTGGGGATACTAAAGATATAGGAGAGGCATACTGGAGATACTATAGATATCATAGGAGAGTCATACTGGTTATACTATAGATCTCATAGGAGAGTCATACTGGAGATACTATAGATCTCATAGGAGAGTCATACTGGTTATACTATAGATCTCATAGGAGAGTCATACTGGAGATACTATAGATATCATAGGAGAGTCATACTGGGGATACTATAGATATAGGAGAGGCATACTGGAGATACTATAGATATCATAGGAGAGTCATACTGGAGATACTATAGATATCATAGGAGAGTCGTACTGGGGATACTATAGATATAGGAGAGGCATACTGGAGATACTATTGATATCATAGAGTCGTACTGGGGATACTATAGATATCATAGGAGAGTCGTACTGGGGATACTAAAGATATAGGAGAGGCATACTGGAGATACTATAGATATCATAGGAGAGTCATACTGGGGATACTATAGATATCATAGGAGAGTCATACTGGGGATACTATAGATATCATAGGAGAGTCATACTGGGGATACTAAAGATATAGGAAAGGCATACTGGGGATACTATAGATATCATAGGAGAGTCGTACTGGAGATACTATAGATATCATAGGAGAGTCATACTGGGGATACTATAGATATCATAGGAGAGTCGTACTGGGGATACTATAGATATAGGAGAGGCATACTGGAGATACTATAGATATCATAGGAGAGTCGTACTGGGGATACTATAGATATAGGAGAGGCATACTGGAGATACTATAGATATCATAGAGTCGTACTGGGGATACTATAGATATCATAGGAGAGTCGTACTGGGGATACTAAAGATATAGGAGAGGCATACTGGAGATACTATAGATATCATAGGAGAGTCATACTGGGGATACTATAGATATCATAGGAGAGTCATACTGGGGATACTATAGATATCATAGGAGAGTCATACTGGGGATACTAAAGATATAGGAGAGTCATACTGGAGATACTATAGATATCATAGGAGAGTCATACTGGGGATACTATAGATATCATAGGAGAGTCATACTGGGGATACTAAAGATATAGGAGAGGCATACTGGGGATACTAAAGATATAGGAGAGGCATACTGGAGATACTATAGATATCATAGGAGAGTCGTACTGGGGATACTATAGATATCATAGGAGAGTCATACTGGGGGAACTGTAGATGGATTCTCCGTTTAGGAGTGTGTTGCATCCACTTGTTATTTATCTTGTCTTGTATATGAACTTCAGCCACAAACTCGGCTACATGTCCTGTGTGGAGCAGGCATGGACTGTGTAGATTCTGGCAAATTCCAAAGGGGCTTCTGGAAGATTCCATAGACACTCATTCACTTATTGTGCACATGAGAGGCTGTTTGTGTGGGTCTAGACTTAATATATCAGGGCCTCTGAAGCAAACCCTAATTGCTTCAGAGGTTGTGCTGAGGCAGGAACAATGGCACAAATATTCTGGTATTGCAATAAGCGCAACAGCTACGGATAATGATATACCAACTAATCCACACAGTTTTACAGCCATACCTAAACACCCGGAGGAGGCTTTATTACATTAAACAATTAACGCCCTTGCCAAGGTGCAATATTCCTTAATCACACACTTTTTTTACAGCTACTAAACAGGTTATAGCAAAAGCATGGTTAACCCCACAATTGGCCTTTTTCGGAAGTCAAAGCTAGAATGGATAGGGTATTCGTTATGGAACATTGGACAGACAGCAACAATTCACGAAGGTTTGGGAACCATGGATCCAGTATCGCTACCCAAGCGAATTTGACTACATTATTGTCAGCGCCGGATTTCATTGACGGCCGCGCGGTCCGACCAGGCGGCCGCACGGTCCTAGCGCCCACCTCACCTCCCCTTCCCAGCGCGCCGGTGAAAAAACGCCAGCGCAGCTGCTGTAATTGAATGGGGACGCACGCGTCCCCATAATGCGGCTGGGCGGCATGCCACCCCTATTTTTTTGCCGCCCTTGGCCCGGGCCTATGCGGCCTTGCCGCAAATCCGGGCCTGATTATTGTACTGAGAAGGGGACAAAGCTGACCTTAGCAGAAAAAACAGCAAACATGATGTTTAGCAGATTTAACTTGCCCCAGAGCAAGCACCTGTGGTTATTTCTTTGTTAGTTATCTCCCCTTTTTATTTTCAATACCCCAGTTGTATTTGCTATTTTTTAAATATATACATCATACAACCACCCCAATTATAGTGATCTCACATAAGCATCTTTGATTTGAAAAATGATACAAAATAATACATTGTGTGTTCAACAACTAATACCATATCTGAAAATAAGCTGTAATAACAATAATGTAATAATTCGTAACAGCAATAAGGGGAAAACATATGTAATGTTGTAACATAAAAAACATTAAAACAATAAAAAAATATATATCCGGGCCTATTTTAAAAATCTCCGTTCGAACCAGATCTGGAGCATGTCTAGTGGCAAGTGACATTCTATCCATTCAGCAAGTCCCTGATGAAAAGGACTACGTGAGATAAAAATCTCTATATAGGTGGTGAGTAGGACCTCACAGGTACATTATATTCGCCAAACAATGTATTTTAAATATATAAGCCCTACTTATGAACAGAGTATATTTGTTCTGAACGTTATTTATTCTGTAGGAATATTATTCCTTTAAACACATTTTATACTATGGTGCCCATGGAATTATTAAATTAGGAGACCTTGTACAGCACAGTGTGCCAACTTGGATGTGATTTAGCAGATCTCTGCCACTCTGTGCTGGACTCTGAGGCTGTTTCTCACAATACTTTCCCTTTATACATGTAGTTATTCACTATGGGTTGGGTTAGGCCAGTTTCCTGTGGATTCCACCCAGTGGCTATAAAACATCGGCAATTCAGTACAAAAACATTACCATAGCCAACTAACCAAACAGATAAACACTTTTTTTTTTTTATAGAATGGTGTTAAATAATTTTTTCCTTCTCTCCCCACTGCCAGAAAAAAACTGTGTTAATGTCGGTGCAATTAATACCCAGCGCCTCATGTCCATGACTAACACAGCTGCCGCTACACTCATGCACACAGCGTGCTATTTATAAACTCATGGACAGAATTGCTTACATTTGGTCAAAGTCTCCCATTTTTTCCTACTTCAACTATTTATAAACACTGTTTGAGACAAAAGCACTGAATTGGCTCTCCTGGCAATCCAGCATCTTTGTCTACTTGCTTACTTACATGCTTAGCCTTTTTATAAGAAAATATCTGCCTCAAAGGAACAGTAACACGAAAAACTTTATGCTTTAAAGGAATGATATAGTGTACTGTTGTTCTGCACTGGTAAAACGTGTGTTTGCATTAGAAATCTAACTATAGTTTATATAAACAAGCTGCTGTGTAGCCATGGGGGCAGCCATTCAAGCACAGGATACACAGTAGATAACAGATAAGTACTACTATAGTTTATATAAAGAAGCTGCTGTGTAGCCATGGGGGCAGCCATTCAAGCACAGGATACACAGTCATAACAGATAAGTACTACTATAGTTTATATAAAGCTGCTGTGTAGCCATGGGGGCAGCCATTCAAGCACAGGATACACAGTAGATAACAGATAAGTACTACTATAATTTATATCAACAAGCTGCTGTGTAGCCATGGGGGCAGCCATTCAAGCACAGGATACACAGTAGATAACAGATAAGTACTACTATAGTTTATATAAACAAGTTACTGTGTAGCCATGGGGGCAGCCATTCAAGAACAGGATACACCGTAGATAACAAATAAGTACTACTATAGTTTATATAAACAAGCTGCTGTGTAGCCATGGGGGCAGCCATTCAAGCACAGGATACACAGTAGATAACAGATAAGTACTACTATAGTTGATATAAATAAGCTGCTGTGTAGCCATGGGGGCATCAGCAGACAGCAGAGAAGCTCTGTAGAACATAATGCTGTTATCTGTTATCCACTATTTAACCTGTGCCATATAGACTTGTTCTCTAACTATAGTTTATATAAACAAGCTGCTGTGTAGCCATGGGGGCAGCCATTCAAGCACAGTATACACAGTAGATAACAGATAAGTACTACTATAGTTTATATAAACAAGCTGCTGTGTAGCCATGGGGGCAGCCATTCAAGCACAGGATACAAGGTAGATAACAGATAAGTACTACTATAGTTTATATAAAGAAGCTGCTGTGTAGCCATGGGGGCAGCCATTCAAGCACAGGATACACAGTAGATAACAGATAAGTACTACTATAGTTTATATAAAGAAGCTGCTGTGTAGCCATGGGGGCAGCCATTCGAGCACAGGGTACACAGTAGATAACAGATAAGTACTACTATAGTTTATATAAAGAAGCTGCTGTGTAGCCATGGGGGCAGCCATTCAAGCACAGCAATGCATTATGGTTCTGTATGTTCCACCACACTGCAACTAATATCATCTTTCTATTATTTTCTTTTTATCTCCATTTTAGGTGCTCAACATGAAACCTCTTCAGGTTGTTTTCCCATCAAGAGAAGACTTAGACAGTCCTTTAATCGACTTGGATCTTCACCTTCCTTTTCTGTGCTTTAGTCCAAAACAGGTGTTAGAGGTAATTATTGTCCCCTTCAGCCATGTGTGTATGACAATATTGTGTGTGTGCTTTATTTCCACGAGGCACATTGCTACTTTTCATGTTATTTCATGCATGGTTTTAGAATTGAACAGGTGAAAAAAAAAGAAAAAAATAATGCAACGAGGAATTAAAAATGTAAAAACAGTTTAAAGGGATGCTGTGGTGGTAAAAAAACATGATCCAAACGCATCACTAATGTATAGTGCTGCTCCAGCAGACTTTTTGCACTGAAATCTGTTTTTCAAAAAAGCAAACTGATTTTTTTAGTTTTTAATTTTGAAATATGACACCTCCTTAGCGAAAAATTCGGCCAATTACCAAACTGAATCCAAATCCTAATTTACATATGCAAATTAGGAGTGGGAAGGGTAAAACGTTTTTTACTTCCTTGTTTTGTGACAAAAAGTCACGTGATTTCCCTCCCCACCCCTAATTTGCATATGCAAATTAGGTTTTGGATTCAGTTCGGCCAGGGAGAAGGATTCGGCGGAATCCGAATCCTGCTGAAAAAGATGGAATCCCCAACGGAATCCTGTATTCAGTGCATCCCTATATAAAAATATAATGTAGTGTTGCCCATCACTGGTAAAACTGTTGTGTTAGCCTTTTTTCAACTTCCACCATGGCTACACAGCAGCTTGTTTATATGAACTATAGTAGTGTTCTGAAGCAAACATCAGTTTTACTAGTTCAGGGCAACACTACATGATATTTTCATGACGTTAAAACACTTTCATTTTTTGGTGTTACTGTTCCTTTAAAGTATGAAGATCCAAATTACAGAAAGTTCCATTATCCGTTAAAACCCCAGGTCCCGGGCATTCTGGATAAAAGGCCCTATACCTGTATAAGAGGGGACTTCTTATTAAACTATAATGTTATTATGGTGTAGGTTGCACTCATTTAAGCAGCTTTGCAATTGCTCTTTATTGCTTTTTTTTTTCATTATTATTAATTATTAAAACTTCCCTAAGTCATCACTTCTGCCTGAGTGGCTTTATTTCATTACCAGAAATCGTTCCACTTCCGATTCTGCACATTTAATTTTGTCTTCATAAATTCCACATTTCCACAAATATATCTCCTTGTGCACTTCCCCTTTAAAGCTGAATTTGGGCTCCTAAGGTTCTTTTGTTTTGGTATCTGTCTTCAATTCATAAATTTAATGTTGATTTATAAAAGCTGCCATCCCTAGCTGGTAAAGTGATGCCCTGTGTGTGGGTGCCAGGTACTAAACTCTTCCTTATGGCCTTGTCTCTTCTCTCTTGCCAGATCATGTCGTGCATCCTCACTGAGCAGAAAATTGTCTTCTTCTCCTCTGACTGGGCTCTTCTTACTCTCATTGCCGAATGCTTTATGGTTTACCTGCACCCCATGCAGTGGCAGCATACATTTGTGCCCATTTTATCACGTCAGATGTTGGACTTTATCATGGCACCAACGTCCTTTTTAATGGGGTGCCATCTGGATCACTTTGAAGAGGTTAAGAAGGTGAGTAACTGGAATGAATGTCTTGGCTGTGGACTCACAGAAACATTTATCCCCTTCACATCATTTATCCTGACTCTGCCTTTTGGTTCTTAGTTTAAAGGAACAGTAACATCAAAAAATAAATGTTTTTTTAAAGTAATAAAAATATAATGCAGTGTTGACCAGCACTTGGTTAAACTGATGTGTTTACTTCAGAAACACTACTATAGTTTATATAAATAAGCTGCTTTGTAACCATGGGGGCACCTATTCAAGCACAGGATACACAGTAGATAACAGATAAGTACTACTATAGTTTATATAAATAAGCTGCTCTGTAGCCATGGGACAGCCATTCAAGCACAGGATACACAGTAGATAACATATAAGTACTACTATAGTTTATATAAACAAGTTGCTGTGCAGCCATGGGGGCAGCCATTCACGCATAGGACATTTAGTAGATAACAGATAAGTACTACTATAGCTTATATAAACAAGCTGCTCTGTAGCCATGGGGGCAGCCATTAAAACACAGGATACACAGTAGATAACAAATGAGTACTACTATAGTTTATATAAATAAGCTGCTGTGTAGCCATGGGGGCAGCCATTCAAGCAAAGGATACACAGTAGATAACAGATAAGTACTACTATAGTTTATATAAACAAGCTGCTGTAGCCATGGGGACAGCCATTCAAGCACAGGATACACAGTAGATAACAGATAAATACTACTATAGTTTATATAAACAAGTTACTGTGTAGCCATGGGGGCAGCCATTCAAGAACAGGATACACAGTAGATAACAAATAAGTACTACTATAGTTTATATAAACAAGCTGCTGTGTAGCCATGTGTTTTACCAGTGCACGACAACAGCACATGATATTTTCATTACTTTAAAACACTTGAATTTTTTTTTGGTGTTACTGTTCCTTTAACTGTAGTGACAGATTTCAGAATGGTATAAAACTTAGGAGATCTGTGTTTGATAGTGGCAATAAAGAAATTAATCTATTTACTTTCATTTTTAAGGAAATGTCTCTATATTACCATAATTTTACCTTATCTTATAATTCTATTTTTGTTAACTAGAGATTTTTCTTTACTCATCACATGACTTGTGACTTCTTACTGGCCAAAGGCTCAGGAGGACAGACACTCAGATTTTACAAATTTAGGGAAAGTACCCAGTTGTTAAAAAGATGTATAAATGTGTAAAGCCTAAGTAAGCCTTTGAAGTACAGTTGTCTTAAAAAAAAAAATAATGACTGCACTTTTTATTGAGGGTGAGTGTACACTTCATTCAATCTTTGTACACCGTAATACCTATGTACCACTACTTATGCACGGAGCACTGTACAACAGAACAATAAATCAATAGAAAAAACATGGATCAATACAATAAAAACAAATAAATACAAAATACAGTTACATTAAAGATTAAGAGCTATCTGGAGATTAGATCTCACAATAGAAAAATTCATACACTTTCTATTCATTCCTATAGGATTTTTTAGAATTGTATTTATCAAATGGTGAACTCTTCTTTTTACCTTCACCTTTTCACTTATTTAAAAACAATTCTAAAAATCCCATATGAATAAATAGAAATGGAGTGATTTTTTCTGTGGTGAGCTCTAATCAAACATTTTACCCCTAAACTCTGTAGAGCTTACAATCTAATGAGACACTTTTATAGGCATCTTTTGCAGTCTGGTTAACCCAGACTGTGGGTGTCAAAAGCTCTTTACTAGCTCTGGACAGATTTGCACTATGGCAGGAGCCCATGAACGGGAAAGTAACAATTTGATTAGTTGCCATGGGTTACTGCAATAGTGCAAATTTGAGTATTCCTTCTTATAAGTGCAATGTGCTGCTTGCCTCTCTGTATTGTTTGTGTCCCTGACCTTCATTCCTGTGATTTAGGAAGCAGAGGATTTGGTACTAATCAGCATTGATGGCGGGACTATATCTTACCCTCTGTCTAGTGAAGAGGAGACAGAGGTTCCGGATGTCCCTGTAGAAGCTGCAGAATCCTTCATACAGAGGTAACCAGGCTTCCGAATGGGATGTATAGATAGATAGATAGATAGATGTATATATGTGTATATATATGTATATATATATATATATATATATATATATATATATATATATATATATCCATTTCACTCTGATACCGGCACTCTCGATAAATGCAGTAAATGTGCCTGGGTGCAGAGACAGCAAAATAAACTAAATATATCCAGAAGAATCTGCACTCACGGGTATTACTAATTAAAATTTAAGTTTTATTTTTAAAACACAGTCTGACATTTTCGGCCGACCCACGGCCTTTCTCACTTTGATCGGCCAAAACGTCAGACAGTGTTTTAAAAAATAAAACTTAAATTTTAATTAGTAAGACCTGTGAGTGCGGATTCTTCTGGATACATATCTATCTATATATGGATATATATATATATATGGATATATATATATATGGATATATATATATGGATATATATATATATGGATATATATATATATATATATGGATATATATATATATATATATATATATATATATATATATATATATATATATATAATTATAGGCGTATTATTCTTCCCAATGGGATTATTCTTCCCAATAATCCTTTTAGAGAACATTTTTGCATTAATGTCCTCAATGCAATGGGTTATAATTGGATTGGGGAGTTGCCAAACCAAGAAGACCGTGTGACGGTGTGTCCCTCATACAGGATCGAGAGCCTTCAGATGCACTATGACTTGGAGATGGCCCACCTTGGCTCTTTCATGGAGCTTGGCGAGTTACGAATGCGTAAGAGACTCTGGCAGCACAATCTCAATAATGAAGTGCAGAAAATCACCCTGCAGCTTATTGTGGACATATTCAGGTAGTGCAAAATCTATGTGCGTGTACAAATGGGCTTTCCTACTCATGTGGGAGGTCTGATATCTTCCTAAATGAGAGAGACAAACTGTGGGGCTAACAGGGGATGTGTTCCTACAAGGGTAAACAGATTATGGCAGAATTGTTGTCTTATTTCAGAGTACCTGGTGTGATGTGAATTTGCGAAACTTTATATAGGTACAGATGCTTTTGAAGTGACACAGAAAAACCTAATAAAAAAAGTATTAGTGCTCAGTTTTACATGCCCTCTATTTAGACTTGATGTAAATTGTAGTGTGCAAAATTTGCCCTTTATTTAACCCACCAAGAGGAATCTATGTGCCTTCTTCTTTTTTCTGCTTTCTAGACGGCATCTGTATTAAAATCATTATGTCATTAGTCTATTGAGCCCCTGAGCAGCCTGTAAAATCTCCTGGATATCTGCCGCAGTCACTCCATCTAGTCATCTTGGCTATGTAGCATCTCCCGTCCTTTATGTTCAAGCTTCCTTCTCTTTTTCTCCTTCAGTATTTTGTTGTTTATTCCATTTCTCTGACTTTAACAGGGATGTGAAAGCCCATCTCAATTTTGAACACCGAGTATTTAACAGTGAGGAATTCCTGAAATCCAGAACAGTAGGAGACCAGCCATTTTATAAAAAGGTATGGGGAATGCAGAGAGGAAGTAACTTATTTATTGGAACACTTATATCTGAATGGGTCTATTGCTGCATCTTTTTCTTTGTCCCACGACATATCCTGACCCCTTATTACAGCCTACAGGTATCCTGTAGACCGATTTACAACTGCAGTTTGTAGCCAGAGCAGAGCAGGCAGACAACTTTTTGCAGCACTTAAAACACAATTTTTAATTGTGTTTACAGACTACTACTGACTCTAGTATGGACAGTCTGTTTCCACCATAACATGTATGTGCATGTTCTATTCAGCGGACACATGTCTTTCTTGGTGCAGAAGGCTGCTCTAGCAATGCCTGTGATTGGGAATAGGGTATTTCTCTGCATAAAATAAATGTGATTGCTGTGACATAATTGGGGAATTTGAAAGGTTAATTACTTGTCATTTTCTGTACTTACTCAGCATGCAAATATATATATTTTTTTGTAGGTCTTAGACACATACATGTTCCATTCATTTTTAAAAGCTCGTCTGAATAAAAGAATGGATGCTTTCTGCCAGATGGAGTGGAACACCTCTTCTGAAACAAATGGGTAACACTGTCATATTTCATTTACTAAACTATCTGTTTCCGGGCTTTATGGGTTTAGACTCCCCTTTCAGATCTAAAATGTGGTCATGGATCCCAATAGCATTTATTATAAGACTCACATTAAGGTTGGGCTTCCTGGACTATCTAGGACAAGATGTTTTTAATTTAGACCATGTCACTTGAAATATGTTAAAAGCGTCTTACTTTGCAAAAGATGTGGATTCTGTGGCCATAGGATCTATAGCAGTGATCCCCCAACCAGTAGCTCGTGAGCAACATGTTGGTCCCCAAACCCTTGGATGTTGCTCCCAGTGTCCTCAAAGTAGGAGCTTATTTTTTAATTTCTGGCTTGGAGGCAAGTTTTGGTTGCATAAAACCAGATGTACTGCCAAACAGAGATTCCTGTAGGCTGCCAGTCCACATAGGGACTACCAATAGCCAATCACAGCCCTTATTTGGCACCATCCAGGAACATTTTTCATGCTTGTGTTGCTCCCCAACTCTTTTTACATCTGAATGTTGTTCACTGGTGAAAACGGTTGGGGATCCCTGACTTATAGTATATCCCATACATGCTTATGTCAGCACCTTGCTGGATGAGGATGCAATCCAAGGCCACCAGGACTGATATCCATTTTAGCAAAAATTGCAAACTAATTATTCAAATCTAAAGTCTTTATTAGTGTTTTTTTTTTTATCTTCAGCACAATGTCAGTTTATTGTTTATTTCCTTAGACGATTTAGTATGCTGTTTGACAGCCCAAGAAGGGCCACCACAAAAATGAGACGCTTTCGCCCAGAGCACATGTTCAGTAAGAAGCTTGTCATAAGTATGCCGAATCTGCTAGAAGCTAAGGAGACTGAGGTTCCCAGGCAGTGGTCTCTCAGGAAGCCAGACCCTACTAATGGTAAGGATGATTGTTTATCTTGAAATGTGTCTATAGAGGAAGCATGTACACTTCTATCTATGCTAGCAGTTGAAGTCCAACAAAACATTGCTGTTCCCAGTATACCAGTAAATAAACCTTCTATAAACATCTGGACTTAATTACAAAAACAAATGCAAAGTCCAAAACTGCATACAAAAGTATTTATGTCCCCACAAATTCTCTCTACCTTCATCAAAACTCTGGTTCATAATAACGTATAGGTTGCACAGATGTAGAAGGGCCCTGAAATTTATTATATAACAGGAGGTGTTGAGGTGGCCAGACACTGGGCGATAAAAGCTGCCAAGTGTATGGGGCCTTCCGACAGGCTTGCCTGACCGATATCTAGCCAAAAATTGACTTCTTATAATCCTGGCATAATGATCCAACCATTGGGCTCTAGGGCCCAAGATTGGATTAGCCCAATATCGCCCACTCAAGGTGGACACATCTGGGCAAGATCTGCACATGTACTGCCCCTTACTTGCAAGGTTACCGTTACCGTTTCACTGTATGGTGGGGATTCAAATTCCAGTTACACGTTCAGGATCTTATCTGTAGTTTCAAGAGGCACAAATCAGTATTAATTTACATTTTATCTAGACTGCTACTACTTATCTCCAGTACTACTGCCTGACACTCCTGTGACTGATTAGCGACGAGAGTGAAAGAGATAAGTAAACGAAGAGCTAGGGTACAAAAAACACTTCCTCTGAACATTTTAAATACATAACTAGGATTATAATGAAATACTAATGCACAGGAAATGGCATAGATGTAGCTCACTTTATATGCTATTAAAAACAAAGGGTCTGGGAATAATGCATTGCAGACATATAAAAAAAATCTGTGACTTTCATGGCAAACTTGTGTGGCTGCATTTTTCTTTTGAAAATGACTGAACTTTAACAATACTGCTGTGTCATAAATAGCAGAAATATCTGTTCTGCATGACTTGAAATACAAACATATTGGTATGAAACAGGAAAAAGAACACATTCCTCATTAAAACAAATGCATATATAAATAGGGGCATGAGTACCCTGTACCAGGTATTAAGTGAACAATTCAACGTAAAAATAAAAACTGGGTAGGTAGATAGGCTGTGCAAAATAAAAAATGTATCTAATACAGTTAGTTAGCCAAAAATGTAATGTATAAAGGCTGCAGTGACTGGATGTGTAACATAATAGCCAGAACACTACTTCCTGCTTTTCAGCTCTCTAACTCTGTGTTAGTCAGTGACTATAAGGGGGGCCACAAGGGACATAATTGATCATTAGCATTCAGCTCAGATTCAAAAGCAACAGCTATGACCCATGTGCCCCCCCCACACCTCAAATCACTGATTCGTTACTGCCTGGTAACCAATCAGTGGAAAGCAAGAGAGCTGAAAAGCAGGAAGTAGTGTTCTGGCTATTATGTTACACATCCACTCACTCCAGCATTTATACATTACATTTTATCTAACTAACTGTATTGAAAACATCGGTTCAGTATACAGCTGAATCTTTCGTGAAGGATTTGGGGGTTCAGCCGAATCCAAAATAGTGGAATCGGTGCATCCCTACTGTTTACCCAGTTTTTATTTAAATACTGAACTATTCCTTTAAGCACCTGCACTAAATGTTTGATGCCTTGACATACATTTATAGATTTGGGCTACTAAAGTGCGAGCTTTATACTAGGTTGTATATGATGATAATAAAGATGTCTAATATACTTAAGGTAAATGCTGTACTGAGTATTATAAATGTTGTGCTATTTGGGTTTCTTCAGACGTTTCTCTCATAAGTCTCATAAGTAATCCAGTATCTATGCAAGTGCATGTATTTACAAAAACAGGGGTTATTAGTTACAAAGTTATGATCATAAAATTGGTAAGACCCCAAACCACATCATGGTAACCCCATATGGAGGTCCCTAACTATTTACGTCTGATCATAGTATTCTAAGGCTGGCACCTTCCTGCATGGTGGCATTTTTTGGGATTTGTCTCAGTCAGAGGGCTTAGTCCCCCCCCCCCCGCTATTAGCTTTTATAAGAGAGAAATTGCCTAGACCACAGCATTGGTTCTACAGGCTTGATTCTCACTAGCTTGTGGCTTTTAAGAGAGAGAGAGAGACTACCCAAACCAACACCTATTTTTAAAGGCATGGGACCACCATTTAAAGGGACGGGTGTGGGGTGATACAACCACATGGAAGCTTGGCCTGCAGCATAACGGCTAGACTTCAGAAAGAATACTGTAACTCTGCTACAATGCAAAAAAGGTGTTTTGTGGGAGCACTCCAGGGCCAAGTAAAAATATATTTAAATACAATGGAAGTGCTACTGATCTGGCCAAATTAACTACAAACATAGAGAAAATGGGCAACCATGTTCAGGATAGGTGCAGTTTGGCATTGGCCAGGATGACTGTATAAATGACCTGTCTAGTGTGGAAGTGTTGCCCAGTGCTGGCCACATCAGACAGGGCAGGTCCAGCTGGAACATTTCTGGCCCAGTTATCACTACTAGTGAGAATGTAATTGATAAATCTCACAATGGGGCTTTGTTCCTTTAGATAAAACTCAAACTCTGTGACCTTAATGAATACGTGGATTTGTGTGCCTTGCCCCATCGGCCGGTGTATGAATCTCTTTATTCAGAATGCCAAGCATTCTTCAGTTTACTTATTCAGGGCTTGCGTGGTGTCCATCTCTATTCATGTAGGTATAATTTCAGCGAGCAATCTCCCTTATCACAGTAGCCAACGCAGTATATCTTTACTTTCCTCTTGTGATTTCCTTAAATAATAACTGTTGGAATGTGGAAGTGGAAGGAGACGAAAGACATTTAGCAGAATGTACAGTTGGGTTTAGTGTGTTTGTGGAAGTAATCTTCTGTAGTTGTGTAATAGGGATCTTCCCCAGATAATTGAAAGCACTAACTGACTCTCGTTTGCTATTCTGTGCACTGCTGTTCTGACTACATGTCCCCCCCGAAACAATGTTCCTGTAATCATCTCTCTTTTTCCAGCAAAGCTTTCCCACAATGCCCTGCATGTTCTGTAATTAACAGACCTGTAAAGAAGGAAAATTGTAGTAGTGTGTAAAGCATTGTGGGAAATTGAGTGTAGGGCTATGACTAATATTAGGCAGAACCAGCAGTGTAGGGAACATCCAAGAACAGACATTGCTCTGAATAGCTTTCAAGTCTAGATAAAAGCATTAGCATTTTATTTTGATGCTCCCGTGTCTTTTAAGTCTAATAACCGGCCTTTTACTTTCTCTTACAGGAGTAAAACCACAAACGAAACCTGTTTATACTTTCAAGCTGCCGGAAATAAATTTCCCACTTTTGGGTCGATGTGTGCAAACCTACTACACAGAGCTAAATAACTACCTCAACAGAGAAATTGCCTGCCTGCCCCCTGATAACTCTACACTGCTTGCCAGATATTATTACCTGCGTGGCCTGGTCTATTTAATGCAGGGAAAACCAGTGCATGCACTTTCTGACTTTCAGAGCTTGTATAAAACAGACATTCGAATCTTCCCGGTCGAGTTGGTGAAAAAGGTTGTATTGTCTTTACCGGCGTCCGATCGGCAGCAGGCAGAACGCAAGCCGGAACTCAAGAGACTGATTAGTCAGGTACTGGAGACGGAAAGGGAGGTGACCAAGATGGACGACCACGTGAAGAAGTTTTCATTGCCAAAAACACACATGCATCTGGACGATTTTGTGCGTCGCATTCAAGAATCAGGGATTGTCAAAGATGTTGATACAATTCACAGACTGTTCGATGCTTTAACTGTAGGTAAGAATAAACCTGATTTAATTGGTTTCGCTGAACAGCAGGTACAACCTGAGAGGAAAAGCAAGGGGAAATATTCAGAGTGTTAAAGAAAATAATATTGAAAGGCTCAGTATGACTTTTAATAACTTTCACTTTTACTGTGATAAATGTGAAAGATTTCGGCACACGCCACACACGATCCGAAAATCTTACGAATCCTCGATTCATACGATAGGATCTGTGTGTCTATGGCCAGCTTAAGACTCCATTAAAAAGTGCATTATTAGTAATATCTTCCTGTAAAGCTGTTGTTTTAGCTGAACTTACCTTTGCTAATAATCACTATGAATCTCAGGTCACCAGAAACAGATAGACCCAGAAATTTTCAGGGATTTCTACAATTACTGGAAGGAAACTGAAGCAGAAGCTGAAGAGAGCCTGCCTCCCCATGTAACAGAGAACCTGGATAAGAACGAGTGCGTCTACAAGCTGTCCAACTCCGTCAAGACCAACTTTGGGGTTGGGAAGATTGCGATGACTCAGAAGCGCCTGTTTCTCTTGCTTGAGGGAAGATCTGGCTTTGTTGAAATCGCTCCATTCCGAAACATAGAGGTGAGTGATACTTCCATAGTGTTCTCTCTTATAGTGGGATTCTAAGGATTTATCTTATTGTTTGGTATAGTTCAGTTGTAAATACGTATACAGGTATGGGATCCGTTATCCAGAAAATTCCAAATAACGGAAGGGCCGTCTCCCATAGACTCATCTCTTCCCAGCAGTTATATAGTCTTATTTAGTCAGGATAAGGGATATTTTCTCCAACACTCCTTTATTTTCTCCAACACTTCCAACAGAATGCGGTCTACTCCTACAGAATGCTGTATTCTCTCTTTTCATCTCTCCAACAGTGTTTTAAACGTATTGAAATGAGTATGGGTTTTGTTTCTTTCTTGCACTGTAGGAAGTTAAAATCACCACTGTAGCCTTCCTTGTGCTACGGATACCAACTCTTCGAATTAAAGCCACAACCAGAAAGGAGATATTTGAAGCCAACTTGAAAACAGAATGTGATCTGTGGCACCTAATGATCAAAGAGATGTGGGCTGGCAGGAAAATGGCCGACGACCACAAGGTATGAGTTATAGAGTTCTTAGGTCAGTTATTTCCTATTACATTTTTGGGAGCTGAATTTATAAACCAATGATGTCATATACAGAGATCTATGCAGATCTTGGGCATCACAGGGGCCATAAAAATCTCAGGTGGCGCGTCTGGCCTATACCAAGAACAAATATGCACATTACTCTATATAAATAAGGATGGAACCCCTTCATAGACATGTGCAATCACTGTGATTCCTTGTAGGACAATCAAGGGAATATTTCACTGCAGGGTTCCATTATGATTTTTGTCACAGGCCCGATGTCAGCCATTAGTCCACAATCTGCTTTAGATCAAAGGAAAACTGTTGTGGGAAAACATGTTTTTTTCAAAACACATCAGTTAATAGTGCTGCTCCAGCAGAATTCTGCACTGAAATCCATTTCTCAAAAGAGCAAACAGATTTTTTTTATATTCAATTTTGAAATCTGACATGGGGCTAGACATATTGTCAGTTTACTGCCTCCAGTCATGTGACTTGTGCCTGCACTTTAGGATGGAAATACTTTCTGGCAGGCTGTTATTACACCTATTAATGTAACTGAATGTGTCTCAGTGGGATTTTACTATTGAGTGCTGTTCTTATATCTACCAGGGAGCTGTTATCTTGTGTTAGGGAGCTGCTATCTGGTTACCTTCCCATTGTTCTTTTGTTTGGCTGCTGGAGGGGAAAGGGAGGGGGTGATATCACTCCAACTTGCAGTACAGCAGTAAAGAGTGACTGAAGTTTATCAGAGAACAAGTCACATGACTGGGGGCAGCTGGGAAACTGACAATATGTCTAGCCCCATGTCAGATTTCAAAATTGAATATAAAAAAATCTGTTTGCTCTTTTGAGAAATGGATTTCAGTGCATAATTCTGCTGGAACAGCACTATTAACTGATGTGTTTTGAAAAAAAACATGTTTTCCCATGACAGTATCCCTTTAAGATCAGGCTTTGGGAGAAAATAAGGAGGATTTTAATATTAACTTTAGGGTCAAATTAAATTGTCGAATTATCAGTCGAAACTGACGCGGGGGCCAAGTATTACGGCTGGAACTGACCTATGAGATCAGTGCATACATGTCCATCTTACCTCACTTGCTCCATCTCTGTTGTTTAAATATCGCTTGTAAATCTTGGTAAACACATAAATCTTCTGTATATAAAAATGTGTCTTTTAGTCCATTTCATAACATCACTGAGAAAAGGAACCGGCATGTCATGGAAGTTCATTAATCGTAACTGAGACTAGCAGAGATAAGGAAGTGTAGCTGAGACAGAGCAACCAAAACACTGAATGTAATTCATAAATGAATCAATAAATAAAACCGGCTAGTGTCGGAGAAAACACCCCCTTGCACTGTCATTGCTTCTGTATTACAAAATCAGTGGAATTGTTACAACTAGCTAATGACTGTTAAATGTTTTGCCTTTTTATTGGATAGGATCCACAGTACATCCAGGAGGCTCTGACGAATGTGCTGCTGATGGATGCAGTTGTTGGCTCGCTGCAGACCACAAAAGCCATTTATGCCGCTTCTAAACTCTCCCACTTTGATAAGATGAGGAACGAAGGTATTGGCTTTGCAACACATCCTCTTTCTCTGGAAATTATGAAATTTTCTTGCACTCTATGCAATTTATTTGTAACTGTTCGTGCCTCTTAGCCCACTGAAGTATTCACATGAGATAAGGAATACATCCGACCGATGGATCATCACCACAGACAAACATTCAGTTCATATTAGCACAAAAGACGGTTTAAGGTTATATAAATCCAAATAGAGATGCTGATTCATTCAGTATTCACTTTGATGAACCTTCATGCCACACAATGGGGAACATTTATTAACATGAGCCAAATTGCACAGCACCCATCAACCATTTCATTATTCTTGCAGTCGACTTATTTGCTGATTGATTGGTTGCTGTGGGTTACTTACCTGGGGTAAAATGAATGAGCAAAAATGTTTCTAAAATGCTTCTCGACATTAATAAAGCACTAACATTTTTAGACTTAAAATGTGATTTCAGAAAGCGGAAATGAAGATGGTTCCGCAGACCAGCGTTTTTAAAAATCCAAAGCTTTATTCATCCATTGGTAAAACAGGCACATTGCAGAACGTTGCTTGATGCATTTCGGACGAGTGCACCCTTAATCATCAGCATAATGATTATGATTAAGGGTGCATGCACCCTAAACGCATCAAGCAACGTTCTGCAATGTGCCTGTTTTACCAATGGATGAATAAAGCTTTGGATTTTTAAAAACGCTGGTGCGCGGAACCATCTTCTTTTCCGCTTTCTAAAATTATGCGGCTTTGGACGCCGAAAGATTCTAGCACCCAACCAGCTACAAGCCACAAGTCTACTCTAATTGATGCAGGCGGTGAGTCAGCAACACTTTCCTTTTCTCCCTTAAAATGTGATTTGTCTGTTTGCTCACAGTGCCCATGATGGTCCCAAAAACAACTGCTGAAACCCTAAAGCACAGAATTAACCCTTCCGTTGGTGAAACTGTCCCGCAGTCGGTTGATGTGCTGCTGTATACACCAGGTAATATGTCTCTTTATTGTTTTTGGAGCTAATGAACCCATTAACTTGCATGATAAGCATTCTTTACAAATACACTGTCGTTTTTACTCCTTTTCTGGGTCCTTTTATACATTTTTAAATGATAAGTGAATGTAAAATTGATGAGAGTGCTATTCTAAGAACGTTTGCAATGTACTAGGGATTCACCAAATCCACTATTTTGGATTCGGCCGAACCCCCGAATCCTTTGCGTAAGATCCGTCCGAATACCAATCTGAATCCTAATTTGCATTTGCAAATTAGGGGTGAGAAGGGGAAAACATTTTTTACTTCCTTGTCTGTGACAAAAAGTCACGTGATTTCCCTTCCCAAATTAGGATTCAGCTTTGGTTCGGCCGGGCAGAAGGATTCAGCTGAATCCGAATCTGAAAAGTTTCTTAGAACTGGCCATTCTATAACATACTAAAAGTAAACTGGAAGGTGAACCACCCCTTTAAGTAAATGCCTCATTATATCTATGGAAGGGGAGAGGGGAAGGCATTGCCATTGTACTAGTGATGCACCGAATTCACTATTTTGGATTTTTCCAAACCCCCGAATCCATTGCGAAAGATTCGGTCGCATACTGAACTTAATCCAAATCCTAATTTTCATATGCAAATTAGGGGTGGGAAGGAGAAAACATTTTTTACTTCCTTGTTTTGTGACAAAAAGTCACGCTATTTCCCTCCCCGCATATGCAAATTAGGATTCGGATTCAGTTTTGGCCAGGCAGAAGGTTTGGTGAAATTCTGCTGAACAAGGCTGAATCCTGGATTTGGTGCACTCCTAACATATACTGTTAATATGAATGAATTTTGTTACAACAGCGCCACCTGCTGGTCATTTTCCCACCAGTCTGACCAGCAAGTAGTCAAGGAAGTTGTCAGGAGAAAGGAAGAGGCTGCTCTGATGTTCTTCTGCTTAGTAAAGATTTGAGAAAGGTTTTTAATTATTTAAAAAAAAAAAAAACCACCGTAGCACCACAGTATTCTATGAGCAGTTTCAAGTGTAATCGCCATGTTTTTTCCCATGTTTTGTCCAATGGATTAAAACTGATGCAACTGAGCTTGCACTTCAATACAAATCCAACACAATTGTGTTGAAAATGTTCCGGTTGGTATCATTATTGCCATTAGAGTGCCAAGTGTGCTTGATTGGTATTGTGCAGGTCACTCTGGGTACCCACAGCGGCCTACTTAATAGGCGCAACAGCAAATGCGAGGCAGGCAGTGCTGCAACTATACACACACGTATCTATCTGTGTATGTGTGTGTATATATATAATACACAAAAGCCATGAATATATTGTAAATGATATCCTTGTAAACGGTGACTAATGATGTCATCAGTTATAAACGTTGAGTTCTGATGTCATTTCTGTCACATGACTCACTGAAATTTGTGTATTATAATAAATAAAGTACCCCCTGTTGCAAAATATGAGGATATAAGAAGTCACCTCGGCTTTCCATGACCTGTATAAAAACACTCAGCCTTCAACCTCGTGTTTTTATATGGTCATGGAACTCCTCTGTAACTTATAATATCCTTATAATTTACAAAAGGGGGTACTTTATTCACTATATATATCATTGTGGGTATGGGTTATAATGTAGCAGGGCACTGTAGTGTTGTACTCTAACAGGAATGGTTCTTCAGGCCAACTAGATGCTTCAGGAAGAGATGATACCTCCAAACTCTGGTGTGCTCTAGGGGAAGGAAAAGTGGTTGTCTTCAATGCTTCTACTTGGTCTGTCCAGCAACACAACGTTAAAGTAGGAAATTCTAAACTGGTAAGTACAAAGCTAATGCGCCATGTTAGCGTTAGTTTAAAGAGCTACTGACACCAGAAATTAAACTCATTTTTACATTTATCATAATATTGCCTTTGAAAGCAACTTATAACTTGAAGTATTTACACAAAGCTTTTACATTACCCATCTGACTCCCCATGTTCCTGTATGAGGGGGCTGCCATATTTGTGCAGCAGGAGGCCGTTAGCATTAGAAACTCTCACTGACCGGCTGAGATGGGACAGTCGGGTTGACAAAACTGTCAGGTTTAGGAACTTCAACTAACAATTACTTACAAAAAGAGAACTATCAGCAAAAAACGATCAACATGACCTATAGGTAACTTTTAATGTACATTCATATTTTAAAAAGTAGTTTATTAGTGTCCGTATCACTTTAATTTAGCTGAAATCTTGTCATGCTAATAACAGCATCCTCCATAAGAAAATCTCTAGTTAATCTCTACAGCCCCCAGCGCATGTGCACCCCTTTCCTTATCACTGCATTTCCCTTTGCAGAAGTGCATGGTGGGAGTGGAGCAAAGTCAGGTTTGGATTGGATCGAGCGACTCTTCCATTTATATCATAAACACTCACAGTATGGTGTGTAACAAGCAGCTGACTGCCCACCGCTCAGAAGTAGTCGATATAATCACAGATGAGACCAGGACTCAGGGCAGGTAAGGCAGACGCATCACTGTTTAACAGTTGCACTTAAAGTGGACCTGTCACCCAGACACAAAAATCTGTGTAATAAAAGTCCTTTTCAAATTAAACATGAAATCCAATTTCTATTTTGTATTAATATAATTATAATAATTATATAATTAATATAGTGTAATTAAAGTTCATTTTGCTTGACTAATGTGATAAAACAGAATTTTGAATATTTTTTTTGGGTGATGGGTCCCCTTTAATGGAATTTTGTCCCCAAATACTAGGGGAATGATTTATTAAATCTCTAATTTATCTCAGTTTTTTATAAGTCGACCAAACTCACTTCCACAAATTGAACTCCTTTATCAATAATTTGTCTTGAAAAGAAAAAAAATTGGTAAAACAAAACTAAGCGTTGACTGGTATCGTACGTTTGACGCCCTGAAAACTCAACCAATTCAAACTTGAATTTTTAGAGATTTATTATACCCCAAAGCTGCTAAAAATACTCCATCTCAAACCTGTTGAGGTCATGTAGAAGTCAATGGCAGATGTCCCTGAAGTTGTTTCTTGACATCGTGATCTGCGCTGGATCCGATTAAAGCCGAGTTTTCGAAGTGACAATTCGATAAAGTTGAGTTTTCAGAGCATCAATTGTACTATTCGAATAGACGCAGACGTTTGTTGAGATGTTCTTTTTCTCCGACTTTTTCAAGAAGAATTATTGATAAATGAGTTCAATCCGTGGATAGGAGTTTGGTTGACTTTGTTTTAATTAAAAAAAATGAGATTAGAGTTTTAGAAAATAACCCCCTAACTATGATCATCCTTGATCTGTCTTACACTAATCATTCTGACTTTGTTGCATGGGAAGACTCTCCTACTCCTGCAGTGTGGATGGGAATATTTTGGCCTGGGACATCAGTACCCTGAAGCTACACCACAAATTCCAGCTGGCGAGCAACACAATCAACTCCATGAGGCTGTACAAGGATCTCCTCCTGTTTTGTAAGTTATTACATTACATTCACCATGTTGTACACACTTCTTCCCAGTCTTCTATTGGTTGGCAGTATTCCTTCCTGTTCCTTTGATCTCTTGAGGTTGTGAATCAGGGGGTGCTAAGGCAAAACAAGTGCAAATGGCATAGGGCTTTTGTACTTCCAGTAACCTTGCCCTAGCACCACTCTAGCTGTGATTAGTGCAAGGGCACAAGTATCCCCTGCACTCCTCTGAGCAGATGTATGTGCAGTAGCTTTGCACACTTCGTTATACCATACAATGTATGCGCCTGCCCAGAGAGGTACAGGGTAGAATTGGGAAATGGAAACAACATGGTGGCGTGGCACCCTAGAAGAAAGGCACACACTGGTCCAGGCTACAAAATTATCAAGTTTGCCTCACTAAGCAGTGTTTTAAAGGATAAGTACCGTAAACCTTTAAAATAAGTGAATGTAAAATTGATGAGGGTGCTATTTGAAGCACTTTTGCAATGTAGATTCATTATTCATTTATTTTTTAATTCCAGGATATTAAAGAATACATGTACTGTTACTATGAATGAATTTTGTTACAACAGCGCCACCTGCTGGTCATTTTCCCACCAGTCTGACCAGCAAGTAGTCAAGAAAGTTGTCAGGAGAAAGGAAGAGGCTGCTCCGATGTTCTTCTGCTTAGGAAAGATTTGAGAAGGGTTTCTAATTTTTTCCTAAGCAGAAGAACCTCAGAGCAGCCTCTTTCCTTCTCCTGACAACTTTCTTGACTACTTGCTGGTCAGACTGTTCAGAAAATGACCAGCAGGTCAAACAAAATTGTAACAAAATTCGTTCATATTAACATGGATCCTTTAATACATTGGAATTATAGAATAAATAATGAATGAATGTACATGGCAAAAGTGCTAATAATAGCACCATCATCAATTTTACATTCACCTATTTTTAAGGTTTACTTATCCTTTAACCTCAAGGTCTTCTTTAATAAATACAGATGTTGTTGATCAAGGGATAGGTCTAATTGCTGCTGGTATCCCCCCCCCACCCGTAAATAAGTCTCTGCTAAAATTGGAGTTTTCTCCTTCCTCTGGGAATTATTTGAAAAAATGTGGAAAATGATGAATCCATGTCTTTTATCGCTACCTTATTTGTATCTCTGTTAACTAACATCTTTTCATTCCTTCAGGCACGAGAGAGTGCATTCTTGTCACTAAAAAATCAGGAGTGGTATTCCAGAAGGTGGACATTGCTGAAAATCTCAGGAAATTGGGCTCGTCTTTTTCTGGCATACAGTTATTTTCAGAGGTGGGTAATGGACTCACTGTTTATTATTTGCTTTGCATGCACTCTGTTACTGATCCCACTGTCTCCTTCTTTGTATTTGACTTGTCCTCTCTTGTAGAAGGGTCAGCTGTGGGTGTCTTATGCTGCCAATAATGAAATATCCATCTTTGATATGAACAACTTATTCAAGCCTGCGCACAAGGTCATCCTCCAGGACTGTACTCAGATCACTTGTATGCTGAGAGTCAAACAGCAGGTAATGAGCCCAGCGCTTTCTGTAAAGTGTTTGCTAAATGATGCCACCCTCTCTTTTTAGTGTATTATCTTTCTTCTTTTGATTATAATATATTTATTGTACCAAGGGCTCACCATTTAAACCAGGGGTAGGCAACCTGAGGCTCCGGAGCCTCATGCGGCTCTTCATCCTGCTTGTTGCGGCTCGGTCTTGCAGCTCAGGTTGGCTATACAGCCCTCGCAGGGCTGTATAGATGTCCCAGGAGTGAGAGGCAAGTCAGAGTCGCAGCAAGATGATTCATCATGGTCCTTACCGTGGTCACAAACTCAAGACAATAGAGGGAAGATCAGCATTGAACTTCAGAAACAGAATTTACATTAAACAGATGAGAACACTAGCATTTAATAGGGCTATTCAGTGTTTAATTTATTTCAAAGTAGGCCTACACATACACACTGCACTTCTGTTTGTTGTATTCTGTTGTTGTAACAGTTAAAATTAAAAAAAGGTTAAAACTTTTAAAAGTTTATAATCTGTTTTATGTTTTGCGGCTCCAGACTATTTTTCTTTAGTGGAAGAGGGGGCAAAATGGCTCTTTTGATAGTAAAGGTTGCTGACCCCTGATTTAAACGTTGTGCTGCTTGTTAAGTAAGAGTATTGACTCTTTGTTGATTGAATACATTTTCCCTCTCTGTACTGCTGTGCAGGAGAATCCTCACCATCTCAGAAGCAGCCAAGAACTGTCAGATTATTGTTGCCATATTGCTAAATGTCCATTCAACTGTCTCATTATATTACAGTGACACCTAGTGGCAAATTGGGAAATGTTGAGCAGTACAAAGTCGTTCTGTAAAAATAAGTCAAATCAACTGGACTTTTCTTGAAGACGTTTTAACAGTCATCCAACTGGCTTTCTCAATTCAGAATAACTTGTAAATAAGATATTTGTGGAATAAATACCCTGGAATGTTGCTCCAATCAATATAACCTGTTTATCATAATCAGCAAGGATGTCATGAAGTTAGGTGTTGATTGTATTAGCATGATTGGAGATTTGAGATGTTATTAAAGGAGAACTAAACCCCCTTGCTAATAAAAATCCCTACCCTCCATAGTCCCTGCTCCCCCGGCACAGGTGTTCACACCAGTAAATGCCCCTAAGCAGGTAAAAAAAAACCCTCATTGCAGAATCAGAGTGGAGCTCAGGGGGGCCATCTTCAGCACTTTGGGAATCTTCAGAAAGTACGTGATGTATCGGCTTATGCGCAGTTGTAGCAATATACAGGCCCCAACAACTGCGCACGCCACGAAAGCCACATAAATTGCCGAAGGGACCCAAAGATTCCCAAAGAGCCATGAAAGATGGCGCCCGTGAGCTCTGCTGCGCTGACTCTGCAATGAGGGGTAATTACCAGCTTAGGGGCATTTATTTGTGTGGACACCTGTGCAGGGAGGGGGGACTATGGAGGGTAGGTGTTTTTATTAGAAAGGGGGTTTAGTTCTCCTTTAAACCTTCCAGGGAGAGGTGCCAAAACAGCATTGTATGTGGCAGACAATAAAGAATACAGAGTAGGCTCAGACACCAAACCTGGCTTCTAATAGAAAGACATGAAAAGATTTTCTTAACTCTGTGTTAACCTTTTAAAGGTTATCAATATATTATATATATTATATATATTGATATATATATCAATATATTTAAGACAGAGACATTTTGTGCATACAGCTACTGAAAATGCCTTACCCTTTAAACAAAACAGGGATTGTTTGTCCATATATTGCAAAATATTTAAGCTGAACAACTACGTCAAAGTCATCCCATATCTGGCCAGTCCTATGCTCAATTTTATCTGATTCATTAAGAATTCAATTGCTTCATTATACATTTTACAAAGGGACTAAGTTTTACCTGCAAGTTACTAGCTGCTTTCAAAATAAAACTCCCAAACTTGGCTGCCCTTTTATTAGCGGGATCACCTGACTATAGCTGGGAAGGGTGGGAGCTACACCACTAATTTAAAAATTCCTTGTTTGTTATAGTTAATAAAAACCCCTACCCTCCATAGTCTCCCCTCCCTGCTTCCCTGCGCACAGGTGTTAGCACCTGTAATTACCCCTCGTTGCAGAGTCAGCGGAGCTCACGGTCCATCTTCAGCGCTGCAGTAATCTTCAGTAATTAAGCGGCCTATCAGCGCTTGAGCAGTTGGAGAAGTCTTCCGCTTCATGATAAAGAAAGTGACGAATTAACAAATGGCCGGAAGAAGACCCGAAGATTACGGAATGCCGGAAGATGGCGCCCGTGAGCTCCGCTGCGCAGGGGATAGGGGTTTTTATTAGTTGGGAGGGGGGTTTGAATTCTCCTTTAAAGACTTGTTATATAGACCAGTTGGTTTCTGCCTATATTCACAGAGATGCAGTATGTGCTAAATGCCTTAGAAACAGAATCCGACAGCCAAAAAGAACCAGTGGGGCTGACCATTAAGTGCTTAATTCTTGCTATATTCTTTTATTACCTTTTCTGTCAATTAGGTTCTCCCTTTCCCAGTTCTAGCCATGTTTTACTGAACCTGATAATCCTCTGGAAATATTTAAATAATTCTGTTATTACATCTCTCTACTGCAATGAACTTATTCAGGTCTTGGACCCTTTGCTGATCGTCGGCTTCTTAATACCGTTAATCACCTTGGTTACCCTCCTGTGGGCAGTTTTTCTTTTATTAATCTCTCTCTCTCTCTCTCTCTCTCTCTCTGTAGACTGGGCCTTCAAAACCGAAACTAATATTCAGTACTCAAGGGGAAGGCTTTGCTAGTTTTTTCTGTTGTCCCTGAATTGCTTTTACAGATGCGTATTCTACATTTAAAGGATAAGTAAACCTTTAAAATAAGAGAATATAAATTTGATGAGGATGCTATGCTAAGCACTTTTGTCATTTACATACTTAGGAAAAAAATTACAAACCTCACATCTTTCCTAAGCAGAAGAACATCAGCCTCTTTCTTTCTCCTGACAACTTCCTTGACTACTTGCTGGTCAGACTGGTGGGAAACTGACCAGCAGGTGGCGCTGTTGGAACAAAATTCATTCACATTAAAGGGATACTGTCATGGGAAAACATGTTTTTTTCAAAACACATCAGTTAATAGTGCTGCTCCAGCAGAATTCTGCACTGAAATCCATTTCTCAAAAGAGCAAAAAAGATTTTTTTATATTCAATTTTGAAATCTGACATGGGGCTAGACATATTGTCAATTTCCCAGCTGCCCCAGTCATGTGACTTGTGCTCTGATAAACTTCAATCACTCTTTACTGCTGTACTGCAAGTTAGAGTGATATCACCCCCTCCCTTTCCCCCCAGCAGCCAAACAACAGAACAATGGGAAGGTAACCAGACAGCAGCTCCCTAACACAAGATAGCTGCCTGGTAGATCTAAGAACAGCACTCAATAGTAAAAACCCATGTCTCACTGAGACACATTCAGTTACATTGAGAAGGAAAAAACAGCAGCCTGCCAGAAAGCATTTCTCTCCTAAAGTGCAGGCACAAGTCACATGACCAGGGGCAGCTGGGAAATTGACAATATGTCTAGCCCCATGTCAGATTTCAAAATTGAATATAAAAAGATCTGTTTGCTCTTTTGAGAAATGGATTTCAGTGCAGAATTCTGATGGAGCAGCACTATTAATTGATTCATTTTGAAAAAAAAAAAATTTCCGCATGACAGTATCCCTTTAACAGTACATGTATCCCTTAATATCTTGGAATTAAAACAAAATAAATAATGAATGTACATTACAAAAGTGCTTAGAATACCGCTCTCGTCAATTTTTCATTCACTTATTTTAAAGGTTTACTTATCCTTTAAGCGCCCAAACCCTTCTTCATTCCTCTGGTTTCCTTCAGTCGCTTTGCACTGGTGTAACACTATCTGTATCTGTGTTTCAAGTCTGTCTCATGCAAAGAGACTTGGATATTTACTGTAATAATAATGTTTAGGATGTAAAGTGTAAGGCTTTTTAGGAACAAGTCTCATGCTGTTGTCATTTTCCCCTAGATCTGGGTTGGTAGCAGGGGGATCTCCCAAGGCAAACAGAAAGGAAAGATCTACGTCATTGATGCAGAGAAGAAGACGGTGGAGAAGGAACTGGTTGCCCATGTGGATATAGTGAAATCCCTCTGTTCAGCTGAGGACAGATATGTTCTGAGTGGCTCAGGAAAAGAAGATGGGAAAGTCGCTATCTGGAAAGTAGAGGATTTGTCTTTGATAACGTTTCAGATTTAAATTTGGCATTAGACATGACTGGTGAGGACTGTGCTGTGCCTTGTTCTGGATCAGACTACAAACTGATGAGCAGCTGTCGGATGGGAGGAACAGTCTTCAACACATGTAATATTGTCCCTGCTGGAAAAAGGGATTTACTGAACAAGATATCTGTTCCCTGTCACAGCATTATGTGCATTATCAGGATGTATCAAGTAGGAGCATGAATCTGAACCTCCACTATCCACAGCTCTGTGTCTGCTCGAGAACTTCATCTGCCTTCCAAAACAATTTTGTTTACTTTGTGATTTCAGTGGCCTGAGCAGTCGCATTTAGGCAAACACCTGTTATTTATGTAGAATCGGCGAATTCGAATTTTATTCCATTCTGAAAACAGATCATCTGCCTGAAGGAACCTGAGCTGGATGGTTCCACTCACACTTGGGGCAATCTCTGCTATAAACTGTGCTAGTCCGAAGGTAGGCCTCATATATACACACACACACACACACACACACACACACACACACACACACACACACACACACACACACACACACACACACACACACACACACACACACACACACACACACACACACACACACACACACACACACACACACACACACACACACACACACACACACACACACACACACAACACACACACACACACACACACACAACACACACCCGTGTGTGTGTATATATATATATATATATATATACATACACACAATGGTGTTAACCAAAAGATTCATATATCAAGTGGAAATGAAAGCACTCGGGAGCCATCAAATTGAAGCACGTTTTACTATAGATGTCCGTACCTATTGATCTATAGTAAAAACTTGCTTCAGTTTGATGGCTCCCGTGAGTGCTTTCATTTCCCATCTAAGATATAGGTATATATAGATATATAAATATAGATATATAGATGTATATAAAATGTTTCAATGTCCTCAATATATTGATAATGGGTTGAGTGCAGAGGATGTGTGTATATGTATATGTATGTGTGTGTATATATATATATATATATGTGTGTGTGTGTCCAAGTCCATGCTAAATTATGTCTGTGCATAAAAAATATTTTGTGTGTTTGTACATAGGGGCATATCATTAAGGGAATATTGCCAAGGGCTTTAAGGCTCTGCTTTAAGGTATTATAATTTAGGAGGTACATTCTGTTACACCAAAAAACTACCAAAAAAAAGGAATTTCTAAAAAGTGTTTGGTAGTTATTTTACTTTTTTTCTTCAAATACTGTGTATTTATGTGTTTTTTTGTGCTACCCAGCCTTGACAAATCTAAATATTTGGTGCATCAGTAAGAGCCATCTGTCCTCTTCATACCCCAGAAATTGCAGGTCTGTGTAGGCTTCATTATGCAGCCACCAAACAGGTCATTTAAAAGTCACAACTGGAACTGGATTTCTTTCCTTGGACATCAGTTGACCCAGAAAGCAGGCGAGGGTCTTACAGTTTAGCACCTGAAACCTACATAGGTGTTAATGAGGGTAGAGCACTCCTAATTACTACTATTTAAAAGTCAGAAAGTGACCCTGCAGCAGCTGGTAGAATAAACTCACACAATATAAAACTGCTCTAAACTTACCAGAGGGCAGATTTAATCAGCACAGCTCCATTATTTCATTTATAGTAAAAAGGTGAATGGGTAATTATTTCCTTGCCCCCTAAGCTTGTTCATAGTCATTACAGCGAGATCCCATAAAACTATGGCAGCATAGGTATTCTCTGTACTAAGCACAATTCAGCAGGAACAGTCCCTACGTTTGCTCATAGTCTGTACAGAGAGATCCCATAAAACTATGGCAGCATAGGTATTCCCTGTACTAAGCACAATTCAGCAGGAACAGCCCCTAAGTTTGCTCATAGTCTGTACAGAGAGATCCCATAAAACTATGGCAGCATAGGTATTCCCTGTACTAAGCACAATTCAGCAGGAACAGTCCCCTAAGTTTGCTCATAGTCTGTACAGAGAGATCCCATAAAACTATGGCAGCATAGGTATTCCCTGTACTAAGCACAATTCAGCAGGAACAGTCCCTAAGTTTGCTCATAGTCTGTACAAAGAGATCCCATAAAACTATGACAGCATAGGTATTCCCCTGTACTAAGCACAATTCAGCAGGAACAGTCCCCTAAGTTTGCTCATAGTCTGTACAGAGAGAGCCCATAAAACTATGGCAGCATAGGTATTCCCTGTACTAAGCACAATTCAGCAGGAACAGTCCCCTAAGTTTGCTCATAGTCTGTACAGAGAGATCCCATAAAACTATGGCAGCATAGGTATTCCCTGTACTAAGCACAATTCAGCAGGAACAGTCCCTAAGTTTGCTCATAGTCTGTACAAAGAGATCCCATAAAACTATGACAGCATAGGTATTCCCTGTACTAAGCACAATTCAGCAGGAACAGTCCCCTAAGTTTGCTCATAGTCTGTACAGAGAGAGCCCATAAAACTATGGCAGCATAGGTATTGCCTGTACTAAGTACAATTCAGCAGGAACAGAGTTCATAGCCATAAGATAGTTGCCCCAATACTACTTTGTGCAATTGAATTTGTCCCTCAAATTAATGTAATTGTCCATGTCAGGACCATGTCTGTGTGAATTAGTTGTTGGTGTGTTTCTCTATAGGAGGGTGTAATACAGAACTCAAGGAGTATTTTTAAATGAATCTATTTATTATTCAATTCTAATGTATCCAGATGGGAAGAGATAAACTGTGCTAATCAGAGAACACTAGTAACTGGTGGTGGCTATTCAGCCTTGTGTAGGCAATTTGCCACAGTTTGTTTATACAACATTTCTGTAACTAGAATTCAAGGGCAAATATACCAACAATTAAATCTAATTCTGCTGTCTTAAAATGATTCCAGTGTTCAGCAATATCTTTGTATAAACCACATTTATATTTAAAACATGAATTTACATTTTATTTTTTTTTATTTTTTTTAGAAATGCAAGCAGAAATAGGAAATAATGATATATTTTTCCTTTAAGTGTGCGATCCAGCCAGATGTACAGCCACAAAGCCAGTTCCGCACTAATCAAGTGAAACTCCGCCTCTATATTCATATCATTTGTGCTCAACTGCACCCGTGATGTTACCCATAGCAACCGAGAAGAAATTTGTTTTGTTCAGACTAGTTGAAAGCGAAGATCTGATTGGCTGCTATGGGGAACTGCACTTCTGTAAAAAATCATTTATTAAAGGATAAGTAAACCTTAAAAATAAGTGAATGTAAAATTGATGTTGAGTGCTATTCTAAGCACTTTTGCAATGTACAATCATTATTTATTTATTTTTAATTCCAAGATATTAAGGGATACATGTGCTGTTAATATGAATAAGTTTTGTTACAACAGTGCCACCTGCTGCTCAGTTTCCCACCAGTCTGACCAGCAAGTAGTCAAGGAAGTTGTCAGGAGAAAGAAAGAGGCTGATGTTCTTCTGCTTAGGAAAGATTTGAGAAAGGTTTCTAATTCTTTTCCTGAGCAGAAGAACATCAGAGCAGCCTCTTTCTTTCTCCTGACAACTTCCTTGACTACTTGCTGGTCAGACTGGTGGGAAACTGACCAGCAGGTGGCGCTGTTGTAACACAATTCATTCATATTAACAGTACATGTATGCTTTAAAGGGATACAGTCATAGAAAAACATGTTTTTTTCAAAACACATCAGTTAATAGTGCTGCTCCAGCAGAATTCTGCACTGCAATCCAGTTCTCAAAAGAGCAAACAGATTTCTTTATATTAAATTTTGAAATCGGACATGGGGCTAGACATTTAGTGAGTTTCCCAGCTGCCCCCAGTCATGTGAATTGTGCCTGCACTTTAGGATGGAACTACTTTCTGGCAGGCTGTTATTTCTCCTACTCAATGTAACTGAATGTGTCTCAGTGGGACCTGGATTTTACGATTGAGTGTTGTTCTTAGATCTGCCAGGCAGCTGTTATCTTGTGTTAGGGAGCTGTTATCTGGTTACCTTCCCATTGTTCTTTTGTTTGGCTGCTGGGGGGGAAAGGGAGGGGGTGATATCACTCCATCTTGCAGAACAGCAGTAGAGAGTGACTCAAGTTTATCACATGACTGGGGGCAGCTGGGAAACTGACAATATGTCTAGCCCCATGTGAGATTTTAAAACTGAATATAAAAAAATCAGTTTGCTCTTTTGAGAAATGGATTTCAGTGCAGAATTCTACTGGAGCAGCACTATTAACTGATTCATTTTGGAAAAAAACATGTTTTCCCATGACAGTATTCCTTTAATATCTTGGAATTAAAAATAGATAAATAACGAATATACATTATAGAAGAGCTTAGAATAGCCCCCTCATTCATTTTACATTCACTTATTTTAAAGGTTTACTTATCCTTTAAATTTTTTAAGCTGCTATATTTTATTATTGAATGGCATTAATCTCTCTAAAGGAAACAATACCGGGTCTTGCTTTAATTTTTTTAGCCAAATATTTTGCACATTCCTGTTTCTCTATCCTATATAATAAAGTTGAAGTGTCTCTGCGTCCAGTCCCTGTGTCCGTGGGATTGCGCTACTGCACATGTGCCCCACGGACCGTCTCTGGCGATTTTTTTTTTTTAGACTAGAACAATTCTGTTTTTATAAATGTTTGACTACATATGTTCTAGCGCCCGTTAATTTAACGGTCTTAATGTCTAGTGTTTATATAAATGTAACATAAAATATATATAAAGAACTTTATTCTGCAATAAAACACCATTATATAAATAACAACCAGCCCCTGATCACGTTTGTGTGTTGACATGAGATATTAGAATATAAGTGGGAGGGCAGAACCAACATTGTGTATGTGCGGGGGGGGGGTAAATAAAAACCCCCATCAGAGGCCCATGAGTGACTTTGGGATGATCAGCGGCTCCTGCCTGACTCTGCAATGGAGGAATCCCAGGAGAACTGACGTGAGTCTGTAACACTGAATTCCATAGAACTGTTGCATTTCATAAATTATGCCAAATTTACTCTTGTACAGGTACCTGTTGTCCAGAATGCTCGGGACCTGGGATTTTCCACATAAGAGATTTTTCTGTAATTTGGATCTTCATACCTTAAATCTACTAGAAAATCATATAAACATGAAATAAAGCCAATAGGCTGGTTTTGCCTCCAATAAGGATTAATTATATCTTAGTTGGGATCAAGTACAAGGTAGAGTCCTGCGCATAACCAATTTCTAAGACCCGAAACGCAACCTGCAATATTTACCCACTTTGATCTGCAAACCCGCCAACCACCATCAAACAGGAAGTGATGTTGCTGCAAACCAGAAGTGACGTCATCAGAAGTGGGCGGGGACAGAAACACGTTTGTAAAACTGTAAAAGGAGTAAAATATAGACAATATTACAAAAGATAAAAAAATTTAGATGAGACGCGAACTGCAGACCCGCATCTATACCCGAACCTGAAAATCCTCCCCTCATTCCGCAGGGTGCGGACCCCTCTGCAGGACTCTAGTACAAGCTACTGTTTTATTATTACAGAGAATAAGGAAATCATTTTTAAACATTTGGATACAATGGAGTCTGAGAGACGGCCTTTCTGTCATTCAGAGCTTTCTGGATAACAGGTTTCCGGATAAGGATCCCACACCTTTACCAGTCAAAAGTTATAATTCACATTGTTATATTATAATTAAATGATAGACTGAACTCAAAATCACTGCATTTCATGCTTACCCAGCACTTAATTATAGGCCCATATAGGGAATTCAATGGGTTGTTCACCTTTAAATTAACATGATGTAGAAATATGAGACAATTTGCAATTGGTTTTCATTTTTTATTATTTGTGGTTCTTGCGTTATTTAGCCTTTTATTCAGCAGCTCTCCAGTTTGCAATTTCAGCCACCTGGTTGCTATGGTCCGAATTCCCCTAGCAACCATGCACTGATTTGAATAAGAGACTGGAATATGAATAGGAGAGGCCTGAATAGAAAGAGGAGTAATAAAAAGTAACAATACATTTGTAGCCTTACAGAGCATTTGTTTTTTAGATGGGGTCAGTGACCCCCATTTGAAAGCTGGAAAGAGTTCGAAGAAGATTTTGAAAACTACAAAAAATGAAGGCCATAAATACGGAGTTTTTATTGTTTCGTGTTTTTTGTACATTTCTTTTCCTCTGCAGAAATCATAACCATTATCTAGTTGCTAGGCCTTGGTTTGAGTAGCAACAGGGCAGCAGTCAGGAGCTCATGAATGGAAGATGAATGGTAAAGGGCCTGAAAAGAAATACAGAATAATAATAAAATAGTCAATCTGTTTATTTAGTTGCCTGGGGGCCTAGTGATCAGATGGCGCTTTCAGTTGCCGGCCAGAAAGAGACCGGAGCAAAAAGCTCCAAAAACCATAAAATGAGGATCAAAGGAAAAGTTGCTGAGGTCAGTCCCATGTAGAAATATTTAATCAGGTTTATTGGTGCCCGAGTGTTTTATACACAGTGACCAGTAGGTGGCGCAGTTTATGTTTGAATTGACCTTGTTGTCACATGGCAGCAATACTCTCTGCAAAGGCTTTATTATTATTATTACTGTTATTATTATGATTCTGACTATTAATATCCACAGCTATTTGATAAGCTCCAGCAAGTGCCGCGGTGCTGTACAGCACAATGGGCATCAGTCAAACCTACAGGTTATAGCACGTCGGTGAGTCGTAGTTCAACAACATCTGCAAGGCTACATGTGTGATATTCCTGTACTACACTGGCAGCTGGAGGGTGAGTCTGTACAGTTACCTGCACTTGTACCAGTAGGGGCCCCGTATGACCTTGCAGAGTGTGGGGCCCATTCCATAAGGAGCGTTGCCCGAGGCCTCGCACATCTCCCTGAAGCAGCCAATCCCGGCAAGGCACTGAGTCACTGAATGCAGGTGTCTGGCAGCCAATAGGAGCGCAGATCCAGCAGTGATAGGAACAAGAATTAGAATGTGGTGCATGCGGTGCTGCTCACATCCTACCCAGCACTTCCCACTCTCCCAGACTCTACTTAAAGGGATACTGTCATGGGAAAACATGTTTTTTTCAAAATGAATCAGTTAATAGTGCTGCTCTAGCAGAATTCTGCACTGAAATTCATTTCTCAAAAGAGCAAACAGATTTTTTTATATTTAATGTTGAAATCTGACATGGGGCTAGACATATTGTCAGTTTCCCAGCTGCCCCCAGTCATGTGACTTGTGCTCTGATAAACTTCAGTCACTCTTTACCTCTGTACTGCAAGTTGGAGTTATCACCCGTCCCCACTGTCCCCAGCAGCCAAACAACAGAACAATGGAAAGGTAACCAGACAGCAGCTCCCTAACACAAGATAACAGCTGCCTGGTAGATCTAAGAACAACACTCAATCGTAAAATCCCATGTCCCACTGAGACACATTCAGTTACATTGAGTAGGAGAAATAACAGCAGTTCCATCCTAAAGTGCTGGCACAAGTCACATGACTGGGGCAGCTGGGAAACTGACAATATGTCTAGCCCCAAAAATAAATATAAAAAAAAAAATCTGTTTGCTCTTTTGAGAAATGGATTTCAGTGCAGAATTCTGCTGGAGCAGCACTATTAACTGATGTGTTTTGAAAAAAACATGTTTTCCCATGACAGTATCCCTTTAAAGTAGGAATGCACTGAATCCAGGATTCAGTTTGGGATTCGACCAAATCCTTCTGCCCAGCCGAACTAAATCCAAATCCTAATTTGCATATGCGAAGAAGGAAATCGCGTGACTTTTTGTCACAAAACATATGGAAATTAGGATTCGGTTCGGTATTCGGCCAAATCTTTTTCAAAGGATTCGGGGGGCTCGGCTGAATCCAAAATAGTGGCTTCGGTGCATCCCTAACTTAAAGTGGTGGTTCACCTCTAAGTTAGCTTTTAGTATGTTATAGAGTGGCTGATTCTAAGCAACTTTTCAATTGGTTTTCATTATTTTATTTTTTTTATAGTTTTTGATTTTTTTGCCTTTTTCTTCTGACTCTTTCCAGCTTTCAAATGGGGGTCAATGACCCCATCTTAAAACAAATGCTCCGTAATGCTACAAATGTATTGTTATTACAACTTTTTATTACTCCTCTTTCTATTCAGGCCTCTCCTATTCATATTCCAGTCTCTTATTCAAATCAATACATTGTTGCTAGGGTTAATTGGACCTTAGCAACGAGACTGATGATATTGCAAACTGGACAGCTGCTGAATAAAAAGCTAAATAAGTCAAAAACCACAAATAATAAAACATGAAAACCAATTGCAAATTGTCTCAGAATATCCCTCTCTACATCATACTGACAGTGAAAAACCCCTTTAACCATAGTGCAGAACTGCTGTTCCTGCTTAAAGGGGTTGTTCATCTTTAAATTAACTGTTAGTATGATGTAGAGAGGGATATTCTGAGACAATTTGCAATTGGTTTTCATTGTTTATTATTTGTGGTTTTTGACTTATTTAGCTTTTTATTCAGCTGCTCTCCAGTTTGCAATTGCAGTTATCTTGTTACTAGGGTCCAAATTCCCCTAGCAACCATGCACAGATTTGAATAAGACACTGGAATATGATTAGGAGAGGCCTGAATAGAAAGAGGAGGAATAAAAAGTAGCAATAACAATACATTTGTAGCCTTACAGAGCATTTGTTTTAAGATGGGGTCAGTGACCCCCATTTGAAAGCTGGAAAGAATCAGAAGAAAATGGCAAAAATTTAAAAACTATAAATAAATAATAAAGACCAATTGAAAAGTTACTTAGAAATGGTTATTCTGTTATTTACTAAAAGTTATCTACCCCTTTAATCTCTCCCAGGGCTCAATATGGAGAGACATCTGTACAACATTAGAGTGCTGGGGGAGCTGGAGAGTGCACTGAGCTTGTGGCGCCTCGATCCTTTCAGGGGTGTCACCCATAAGGGCAATGCACTTTGCTGTAGTCACTATGTGGTGTATTGGCCCCCACATTATTCACAGTGCATTAGAATCTGCATTAGTGTGTATGTGCCTTTAAAATAATCTCAACTGCTATTTCTCCCTGTACAGGCTTTTGGAGATCATCTGCACAAGCCATTTGATTGGTCAGTTTTTTGAGGGATCCTGTTTAAAGGGAAAGTCCTGAACAGCACCACTGTCATTCCAAGCCCATTGAACCAGTGCCCAACTACACAACAGGCTGACACTATAATGAACATTGTGGTTGTTGCTGAGTCCTGGTGCAGGCTTGAAATCCGTTCCAGTCAGCAGCAGCACAAAGTATTTATACCTTCTCTTTTGGCAGAACCCGAGCAGATCCATTGCCCAGATCCAATCCCCTTCCTCACACTGTACTTGTCAGTCATGAGTCGGGCCCCGAAGCAACACGTTGTATAACCATGACGATGATTGATGTGTATGGCAGCTCCCACGTGTACATGAGTTATGTCATACAATTCCTAAAGTGCATGGAATGGCTTCTTTGTACTTTAAGAATGTACAGTATAGCATCCAGTTGCAGCCAATCAGATCACTGCTTTCATGATTCCAAATGCACTAGAGCAGTCAAAGCTGATTGGCTGTGCAGTATCAATATTATACGGTGTCTATCCATTCCCCTAGAACTGTGGCTTTAGAAACAGAATTCCTGCGTTACATGTGGGAGACGAAGAAGCGACTGACAGTCAGCGTTAGAGCTCAGGGTTCCTTATGACTCACCGGAGTTTCTGGTTTGGTGAGTTGCACATTTGTCACTTCCTGCTGCTGATTTACAGGAGAACTAAACCCTAAAAAATGTGGCTATAAAATACCATATTTCATTTAGTGAACTTATTGCACGAGGCTAAAGTTTGAGCTTGTCAATAGCAGCAATGATCCAGGACTTCAAACTTGTCACAGGGGGTCACCATCTTGGAAAGTGTCTGTGACACTCACATGCTCAGTGGGCTCTGATTGGCTGTTGAGAAGCTAAGCTTAGGGCTCGTCACTAATTATCCAGCAGAAAACGAGCTTCCCTGGCTGTAATATAAGCTGATGCTACAGGTTTGCTGATTATTCAATTCTGATGCTAATTGCACTGGTTTCTGTGCTGCCATGTAGTAATTATGTGTATTAATTACTAATCAGCCTTATATTGTGACATTTCTATTCTATGTGTACTGTATATTGTGAGTGGGTCCCTAAGCTCAGTAAGTGACAGCAGCACAGAGCATGTGAATCAGTGAATAAGCAGAAAAGAAGATGGGGAGCTACTGGGGCATCTTTGGAGACACAGATCTTTACTGCTAAAGGGCTGTGGTTGCCTTGGGCTGGTACAGAAGCACAAAACATCATGTACAACATTTCTAGTTACTTCTTTAGTTAGGCTTTAGTTCTCATTTAAAGGAGAAGGAAAGGCTAAAAGTAAGTAAGCTTTATCAGAAAGGTCTATATAAATACACCAGTAAACCCTCAAAGTAATGCTGCTCTGAGTCCTCTGTCAAAAGAAGCACCACATTTCTTTCCTTCTATTGTGTACTCATGGGCTTCTGTATCAGACTTCCTGTTTTCAGCTTAAACCTCCAGGGCTTGGGCTTGAGCATGCTCAGTTTGCTCCGCTCTCCGTCCCTGCTGTAATCTGAGCCCAGAGCTATAAGTGAGCAGGGAGAGACTCAGGCAGGAAGTGATGTCACACCAAGCTAATACTGCAGCTGCTATCCTATTGAGAGCTTTTTACTCGGGTATGGTAAAACATTCTGCAGAATAAATATAGTGTTATAGCTTGCACTATTGTGGCTAATCTATTGGCAATAGCTTTCCTTCTCCTTTAATAAATCTGCCCCTTAGTACTGAATGTTATAGGTGATATAGACTGTAGCAGAAATACCAATGGGCTGATGGGAACTGTCCCCATCTCCAGCGTAATCCAATTGGTTGAGCCTTTATTTTATTTTCCTGGACTTGAATTCTTTGTGCTGCTGACTGCAAAGAATTTCAAGCCTGTATAAACCACATCATTCGTTATACTCTCAGGCTGATGTGTAGTAGATGGGCACTGGTTTGATGGACTCGGAGCAGTAATGGCCTCGCACACACCTGCATGCTGCTGACTGCACAGCTATACACAATCCATCAGGTCCTGAAATGTATCTCCAAAAATAGTGGGTATGGCCATAGCAGGGAGTCTGTTTGTTACACTACAACTCCCAGCAGCCCCTGAGTGCAGCAAAAGCCTTTCCCTACACCACAGCCACGAGATAATGGCCAGTACTAAAATAAAAGATTATCTATTGCTATTTCCAGAAAAGTCCTAATCCCCATTAGACGTCAGCGAGTCTCATTCATCACTCCCTGCGTCTCTCTCTAATCTGGGCCGGCCCTGGGCAGTGCAGGGAGGGGCTAACAGGGGATGCTGGGATTTGTAGTTTCCCAAAACCACGGAGAATCCCCGTCGCCCTGATGAGTAACACATAGCAACCAGTCAGCAGTTGGTTAAAGAGGATGGTCGCCTTCCAACACTTTTTCCAGTTCAGTTGGTTTCAGATTGTTCCCCAGAAATAAAGACTTTTTACAATTTTTATTCCATTTTTCTAATATTGAAGTGTAAGTCTTATTTTTCACCTTCTAAAGCAGCTCTGGGGGGGTCGCCGACCCTGTAAACTGATCTAAATTTATACATTTAGGGGCAGATATAGCAAAGGTCGAGGTGAATTTTCGAATGAAAAAAATTTGAATTTCGAGCTTTTTTTGTGTACTTCAACTAGGGAATAGTCCAAATTCGATTCAAATTTGAAAAAAATTAAAATATTGAAATTTATCATTAAAAATTCGACTTCGACCATTTACCATCTAAAACCTGACAAATTGCTGTTTTAGCCTATGGGGGACCTCCTAGAACCTATTTGGAGAACTTTAAAAAATATGATTTTTTTTGAGAAAAACTTAGAAATGCGCTATTACTTTGATTCTTACGATTCGAATTCGGGCAAATATGGACCTATTCGATCAAAAACTGAGCTATTCGACCAAAAAAAAAAACTTGAGACTTGATTTCGGCTGGTCTTTTTGAATTCGAATTCTGAAGTTTTTTCAATTCGAAATTCGATCCTTGATAAATATGCCCCTTATCTTTGTCCCTGCTGAGCAGAATCCCTGGGTTTCATTACAGGCAGCTGTTAGAATTGATACAATAGTTACTAATACTCCAGAGATGCTGCTGAGAAATGGATCAACTCAATGTAGCAAAATTGTAAGGGGCAAATTTACTAAAGGGCGAAGTGACTAAATAGGGTGAAAATTCGCCAGCGTGACGTCATTTCGTTACTTCGCCGATTTACTAATGGTCGCTGGCGTAACTTCACTAGCGAAGGAGATAGACTCTAGTGGTACTTCGCTCCCTAACGCCTGGCAAATTTGCGCTCTGGCGAATGGACGTAACTACACAAATTCACTAAGATGCAGATTTTACTGACCGTTACCTCTTGCGCCAGACTTGCCTTCACCACCTCAGACCAGGAGAAGTGCAACAGAGTAGATAGGACTTCCTCAAAAAATAGTTAAAAATTTTTCCAAGTCCCAAAAAACGCTGGTGATAGGCTGCAAAAGAGAGTAAATTTTTTCTGGATTAAATTTTTTCTGGGGTAACCAGCCTCCCCCCCTACATTTCCTAACATATAGAACATAGACTATATGTGTAGGGCAATATAACAACTCTATTTTATTTTATTAAGGTTCCCTGGGCTTGTGTAGTGTAATGTATTTGCTGCAACATATACGTCCATTCAACTTTAACTTCCCGCTGTATGCGAATTAGCCAACACTAGTGCAACTTCGCTTCACTTGCCGTAGTAATGATAACGCAACTTCGCCAGTGTTCGGCGCCCTGGACACAACTTCGGATTTTAGTGAATTAGCGATGTCCTGGCGAATCTACGCCTGGCAAAGTGTTTCGCTGTGTGCGAAGCCGTCGCTGGCGAATTTTCAGAGGTTAGTGAATTTGCCCCTAACTGTTCAGAATCTGCACCTGAATTACTGAGCTGTCAGACTCAAACACCAGAGACACCAACATTCAACTTTACACTTAGATTTTGGAAAAACAGTAAAAAATAAACGATGGAAAGTAATTGAAAAAAGTCTTTATTTCTGGAGAACAATCTGAAAACGTGTTTGGAAGGTGCACATCCCCTTTAATACCCCCTAGGACAGGCAGAATGATGGAAGGAAACATCTGATTGGTTGTACAGGGGTCTACACTGGCCGTGTTTCTCCGTAACTGCAATATATATATATATATATTTGTGTATTATACAGTTATCAGTAATATTGTGAGTCCCAGTTACTGGCCGGGCCTTGTGCACAATAAGTAGCAGATCAGCTCCCAGGCACTTAGCTCCTTTGTGTGGATTTCCTCTCCCCCTACAATTAGTCGCATTGAGTGAGCAGTGCACAACTCCCTGACCCTCCCGTAATACTGACCTACCAAATGTCAGCACATTCCCATGGATCTATTGTCGTTTACTTTCCCTCCTTCTCATTCAGAGTTACATAGAAAGAGGGGGGCCCTCCTGACTCTCCTTCTCCCCACTCCAAAAATGCCACCAGCCCTCTTCAAAGATGCCCCAGTAGCTCCCCATCTTCCTTTCTGCTGATTCACTGCACATGCTCTGTGTTGCTGTCACTTACTGAGCTTAGGGACCCACTCACAATATACAGTATATCTCATATAATATATTAGTTCTTAATTCAGATTCACATTACATGGCAGCATAGAAATCAGTGCAGTCTGCATCAGAGTCTAGCGGTGAATCCTGCATGTGGTGGTCAGCAGCCAATTAGGGTCTGTATCTGGGAGGAGCCAAATATAGATGATCGCAATAGCCCCTCCCACTCACTTGTGGATTGGCTGGGGCGAGTATAAAAGGCAGCAGCAAGAGTGGCTATTGCCATTACTACTGATGGGGTCAACCGAATGTAAGATTTACAGTTGTTCTATATTCTTTATTTTATAAATACAATTTATGGAGTGTTGCAGTGACTTCAGTTTAAGTGAAGGATTAAGTTCAAGCTCCGAGGTCTGGTTGTTAAAGGCAAAGCTTAAGAGAATTCATGGCCATTGGCTGAGATGGTAACAGGTGGGTGTGGTTATTGCTCATGAATTTGGTTATAAATGTTTAAGTTGGTGACAGTTTTGCTCGGCAACATTGTTACTATTGCTAAGCTGCTTGTAATAAAGTCGCTGGGGACTATTTTATCCAATGAAGTCTCGTGTGTTTTATTGGGCAAAACAAGGTGCTGTTTATTATCCCAATGATTCATAATCAGCGCTGTAGCATCAGTTCCTATAACACATGTGACCTCACTTTGATGATTTCCCATGATCCCTAAGTTTAGCTTCTCCGCAGGAGCAGCCCAGAGCCCACTGAGCATGTGCAGAGCCACTGACTCACAAGAGATGCCGAGCAAGATGGGGAGCTGCTGGGAGCATTATTGTTATAAAGCTGCTGAACCTCTGGGCTGGTACAGTATGTCCAGTATATAAAATAAAGCATTTCGAGCCATTAAAAAGCTTTATTTCTCCTTTAAGTGGAAATGTCCAACTTGAAGCCCTTTCAGCAGATTTTGATTTGGGGAAGAGGCAGGGATATTAAAGAGATCAATGTTTTGTGCCATACAGTAAATTGTGTGTAAATGGTCACAACTTGTACCTGCAAAGTAATGGAGGAGGGTCATTACATACCTGCAACCCCCCCCCCACTCCTACTTATGATTCCACCTCTGTTGGGCCCTCACTTCCACTGGACCCCAAACCCCACCACAAATATCCCTCAAATAATTGCCTAGGTAACAGATAATCAAATAACGTGACCTATTATTCTGAGACTGGGACGGTGACCAATCACAATGAGGATCTTGTGTCACATGGTGCTACTCCAAGCCCTCCCTGAAGAATTTACATACAGCCGAACTACTACTATTGCTCCTACTAACCCTTCCCATGGGAAACACTACCTCCTCTCAGTCCATTCTCCCCTCCTCTCTAACAGAATAATAATAAGCTCCAGCCACTGCACAATCTGCCCCACTTGAGGGGTATGGGGGCAAATAATTCAATGTCAGCAAGTGATGAATTTATTATAAGGACTTTATCATCTTCTGGCATTAAACTGTCATCCATGACATCACACATCACCCTCTAGTGTTACACTGTCACCCATGACATCACACATCACCCTCTAGTGTTACACTGTCACCCATGACATCACACATCACCCTCTAGTGTTACACTGTCATCCATGACATCACACATCATCCTCTAGTGTTACAGTGTCACCCATGACATCACACATCCTCCTCTAGTGTTACACTGTCATCCATGACATCACACATCACCCTCTAGTGTTACACTGTCACCCATGACATCACACATCACCCTCTGTCACCCATGACATCACACATCAACAACATGCTGTCAGCATTTGTGACTCCCGCTCATTGTATCTCACAGAGGTGCTCAGATGAGCAGATCAATGTCAGCAGCCAGTGATAGGAAAGTATAATTGGCAGGTGCAGGTGTCCATGAGTTTGGGTTTACGGAGGATGGAGGAAGCTGCTGCTCTTATGTTTATGTTACTGGCCCCGTGTGTTTGAATTTTCAGTTAAGTGAAAGGAAAATGTTAGTGTTTCCTTCTCTTCCTACTTGGGGATCTTGAAAAAGTGAGGCCTAGTTAGGAAGGAAGGGCAGCTGTGAAAAAGCAAAACATGTTTCCAGCAACTAATTAGTCTTGTCTGTATAATGATCCAGCAAACTGCCGACACCAGCAATATTTATTAGTCACTTCCCCCAGCGCAATACAGTACTGTAGCACTGCTGCACCACCTATACACAGCTGCATGCTGATCCCTACTGTAAGCAGCAGTCCTGTCATGCTTTATGGCAGCTGAGATTCTAGCTATCTGTATAACAGAACATTCTGTCCCAGTGGCTGCACAGATCCTATCTGATCCCCATTGGAAGCAGCAGTCCTGTCCTGCTTTATGGCAGCTGAGATTCTAGCTATCTGTATAACAGAACATTCTGTCCCAGTGGCTGCACAGATCCTATCTGATCCCCATTGTAAGCAGCAGTCCTGTCCTGCTTTATGGCAGCTGAGATTCTAGCTATCTGTATAACAGAACATTCTGTCCCAGTGGCTGCACAGATTCTATCTGATCCCCATTGTAAGCAGCAGTCCTGTCCTGCTTTATGGCAGCTGAGATTCTAGCTATCCCTCTATCCTCAGTTTTTAAGGTATGTGGGTGGATGGAGGAGCTTGAAGGGGGAGGGGGGGTTACTGGGCTGGGGGTCCCTCAGGTTGCAGTCCTGGTGGACCCTGGACACCCCAGTATAACACTAAAACTACAACCCCAAGCACCAAGATTATTATTATTAAGGGCTCTTACAGACGAGTGTTTTTACCTGCGCTCCCCTGTCCCATTGGAAAAAATGTAATGCGTCTATTCCTGCGCTTCCCTGCAGCTGAACGCAGAAAAACGGAACGCAGGGGAGCGCAGGTAAAAACGCTCGTCTGTAAGAGCCCTAACAGCCAAGACTTTTTCAACGGTGCCTCGCTAAAAAATACCCCTAACTGATGTGCCCCTTAAGTTAAAGCTGACACAGCACTATATGGAGTTATGAGGGACCTTTGAGTCCAGTTACTCATGGCAACCAATCAACAGATAGCTTTTACCTGCCTAATGCACTCTAATTAACACTCTAATTAACACATCTGATTAACAAAATTAAATGTTGTTCAATTACAACACCAACAGGAAACAGCAGTTCCTAAACAGCTGAGAGTTGGACATCCCAATTGTGTGTAATGATACAGTATATAATAATAACTGTTACCCAATAAAATACGTCTTTTATACGTTTATCTTTTGTGCCCCCCACAAGGGGCCACTTGTGATGCTGAGCTCAATAAAGGGCCAAATTTCATAATCTCTTCAAGGGTCTTGGGACAACAGTTTCAACTCAAGGGTCACTGGGCTTTAGCTCGGCAATTGGGGATCAATCTGATACTGGAGGGTGTGTGGGAGTTAACGTGTTAATATAAGAACCTCCTTAATACAAATCATCATAAAAGACTTTCATTTCTCTCCAGTGCTGAAGCCTCGCTGGTTACATGATTGCTCCGATTATTCTATTGAATCCACTTTATTTCATGTAACCGATTATCTTAAAAGAGAAAAACAGCCAATGAGAGTGGGGAGAGCTCCCGGGGGAACAACACTAAAGCCACAATGTGTGCCACTTGAGAAGATTCTTTTGCTGTTTTATTTTAAAGAGATACAAACCATCCCAAATCCTTATACAGGTACAGCCAGCCCACCTGTGCCTAGTGGCCACTCACAATGGGACTACTGTAAATGATAAGGATATTAGAAGTCACGGAGGGGTTGTTCTGTGACCATATAAAGGCACAAGGCTGCAGGCTGAGTTATACAGGGAACTCTGAGTATCACTCATGTATTATAAGGGATAATGTACCCCCTACTGTAAATGATAAGGATATTAGAAGTCACTGAGGGGTTGTTCTGTGACCATATAAAGGCACAAGGCTGCAGGCTGAGTTATACAGGGAACTCTGAGTATCACTCATGTATTATAAGGGATAATGTACCCCCTACTGTAAATGATAAGGATATTAGAAGTCACTGAGGGGTTGTTCTGTGACCATATAAAGGCACAAGGCTGCAGGCTGAGTTATACAGGGAACTCTGAGTATCACTCATGTATTATAAGGGATAATGTACCCCCTACTGTAAATGATAAGGATATTAGAAGTCACTGAGGGGTTGTTCTGTGACCATATAAAGGCACAAGGCTGCAGGCTGAGTTATACAGGGAACTCTGAGTATCACTCATGTATTATAAGGGATAATGTACCCCTACTGTAAATGATAAGGATATTAGAAGTCACTGAGGGGTTGTTCTGTGACCATACAATTGAGCTGACAGTATACTGTATATAATAAATAAATAAAAGTAACAGCTGACAGGGAGCCAATAGGGTGATAAGCTAAAGTTCCGTATTTTTTGAAAAGCCTTATTGCTGGTCACATGACACAAGAAGTAACAGATCAGTGACAGGACAGAGCCACTGGGGTCACAATGAAGAATCACAAGGTGCAGGGTCCCTTTAAGAGCTCTCTGAGGCACATCCACCTGCCATTACCCGAGCTCCGCCCCTAACTACATTGAGCTCCTCCCCAGCCCCTCGCTTATCTGTAGCCACGCCTCTCTCGCATATTCATGAAAACGTCATCGAAACGCTGAAGAGTCGTTCCCAAAAGGGGAGGGGGACTTTCACGTTCCCCTCACTGTTCCACCGTTTGTTGGAGTCTCCGCCCCTCCTCTCCAGTTTCTATGCAGAATACTACTTCAGCTGCTATTGGTGCCTTCTGGGAGTGGGCGGGGTCTGTCATGCTGTCTCTTTTTTTTTTTCTGCCTTTTTTATTGCTGTTTGGTCGTTGCGCTCCACCCCCTTCTCTCAAGCCTCCGGCTGTGGGTGTGGTTTTATTGATTAAGCTCCTCCCCGCCTCTTCCCCTTCACAGTGTCTACAGCATGACTCCGCCTCTCCCTCCGCCTCTCAGGAGGCACTTGTCATCCAGCAGATGGGAGGGGGAACCGGAGCTGCACAACAAGAGGCCGGACAGCACCGACACAGCGACTCACTATATAACGGGAAGAGACGAGGCGCTCGGATAAAGGTTCTTTATTCCCACAGGGATGTCGCTCACTCCCGGCCTGTGACCCCGCCCCCAGCAGCCCGACCACTGACCATTCCCGCAGAGAGGAGCCCAGGTAGGAGATTTGCCTTCTGCCCCTTCCCCCAGTCATTTCTTCCCCGGGGTCAGTGAGTCCCAGAGATTCCCCCGTGACACTGCCCTACAGGTGCCCCCGGGGGGAGGGGCTTTATTATCTATGGGGAGCACTGGCAATGTCTTCTTACTGGTCTGTTCGACTCACTGGCACTGCCCCTTATACTGTCCCCATATAGTGTCCCTTATACTGTCCCTTATACTGCCCCTTATACTGCCCCTTATACTGTCCCCTATACTGTCCCCATATAGTGTCCCTTATACTGCCCCTTATACTGCCCCTTATACTGTCCCCTATACTGTCCCCATATAGTGTCCCTTATACTGTCCCTTATACTGCCCCTTATACTGCCCCTTATACTGTCCCCTATACTGCCCCTTATACTGCCCCTTTTATTGCTCTTATACTGCCCCTTATACTGCCCCTTATACTGCCCCTTATACTGCCTCTTAAACTGCCCCTTATACTGCTCTTATACTGCCCCTTATACTGCTCTTATACTGCCCCTTATACTGCTCTTATACTGCCCCTTATACTGCTCTTATACTGCCCCTTATACTGCTCTTATACTGCCTCTTATACTGCCTCTTATACTGCCTCTTATACTGCCCCTTATACTGCCTCTTATACTGCCTCTTATACTGCCTCTTATACTGCCCCTTATACTGCCTCTTATACTGTCCCTTATACTGCCCCTTATACTGCCCCTTATACTGCCCCTTATACTGCCCCTTATACTGCCCCTTATACTGCTCTTATACTGCCTCTTATACTGCTCTTATACTGCCCCTTATACTGCTCTTATACTGCCTCTTATACTGCCCCTTATATTGCTCTTATACTGCCCCTTATACTGCCTCTTATACTGCTCTTATACTGCCCCTTATACTGCTCTTATACTGCCCCTTATACTGCTCTTATACTGCCCCTTATACTGCCACTTAAACTGCCCCTTATACTGCCCCTTATACTGCTCTTATACTGCCCCTTATACTGCTCTTATACTGCCCCTTATACTGCTCTTATACTGCCCCTTATACTGCTCTTATACTGCCCCTTATACTGCTCTTATACTGCCTCTGATACTGCCTCTGATACTGCCCCTTATACTGCCCCTTATATTGCTCTTATACTGCCTCTTATACTGCCTCTTATACTGCCCCTTATACTGCCCCTTATACTGCCCCTTATACTGCCTCTTATACTGCTCTTATACTGCCCCTTATACTGCTCTTATACTGCCCCTTATACTGCCTCTTATATTGCTCTTATACTGCCCCTTATACTGCTCTTATACTGCCCCTCATATTGCTCTTATACTGCCCCTTATACTGCTCTTATACTGCCCCCTATACTGCCCCTAATACTGGAGATATTCTAGGGAGTAACAATAAGCAATTATTGGGCACTGACCTTACATTGTCTGACTAAGGGCATAAACCATATTGTACAAACCAAGTCATTGGGCAATACCAATCATATAACCCTGCAGGTGCCCAACAGATTGGCATCTTTATTGGGAAACAGCCACAGATAGGGTAGTGCCATTATATTGCCCATCATTTACGGGAAATAGCCAATCACTGGGCACTTAAATTCTACTGCCAAACAGGTGCCCAGGGCTGTACCATAACTATCGGTGAATAGGCAATGGGGCACTGCGATTCATTGGAAATCGCCAGTTGCGGGGCAGTGCCATTATATTGCCTCTCAGGTGCCCACATTGATATCACTATTATTATTTGGGAATAGCAAAGCACTGTGCATTGGCATTATATTGCCCAGCAGGGGCATTTTATTGGGAATAGCTTCCAGTACAGGTGTTCATAAAACGCTTGCACCAAGAGCTTGCAATCTGAGTCCTGTGTTTTCTTGATCCAGGCAAGGCTGGTTACTGTAGCTGTTGCAGTACTAAAACTCCCATCATTCCCTTCCAAACTTTGCTGCATGGGGAATGATTTGGGCTGCAGTTCAGTCGCTGCTGTTGTGTGATGGTCTTCCCTCCCCTGGCCAAACTGACCAATCATAGCAGCTGTTTACTTCACCTCTGCCATTCATCTCTGTGAGTTATAGTTCAACCTCTCGGATTGATTCACTGTACCTGCAGCAAGGTCACAGGGCAATTTCTCTGCAGTATCTTTAAATCACCTTATTAAGGTTTCCCAGATAACTCCCACTACTTCTCTTGGGATTTCTCTACCTGGAGACAATAGAACTGCAATTCCCAGAAGCCCCCACTGCACAGTGTAAATGTAGAGCGGAAAAAAGAGACTGCAGGGGTAGTGCATTGTGGGAATATCCCAGGGAACTTGCTGAAGATGCTGCCGCTATTCCCTCTTGGGGACCAGTATGTTACTGCAGGTCACTCAGGAGCTAATTGGTTAATTAGAAAATCCTGCTTTAAGTTCAGTGTGGTAGCAGTGCATTGTGGGTAATGAGTAATTATCGTTCTGTGGTCTGACATGCTGATAATCATCAATTATTTAGGATTCAAGTGATTGCACTGTGTTGTTCTGTCATAGGTCAGTTGCTGCTGTAATTGGCAAGACTCAAGGGGAGGGGGTTGTTTATACTGGTTAAACCTCAACTCCCATCATCCTTTGCCAGGCTTGGGTGCTGGGAAATGTAGTGCTGGTTTATTGAACATTTACATGGAGCCCTTATCATAGCTGGGTGATGTTTAGGAAGCACTTTACATACATTACATAGTGTATGGTCATGTGACTATTATATAATAATGCAGCATGTGTGTATATATATATATATATATATATATATGTGTGTGTGTTATATATGTGTAATACATGTTATACATGTTATATGTGTGTTATATATGTGTTATACATGTTCTATATCTGTTATATGTTATATATTTGTTATATGTTATGTGTAATATATATATATATTATTAGCATTCTGACCATGTGCAGGAGCTTCATTGCATTCTGGGAACACTGACCTTGCTGTTTTCTGCACTGGGTTAACCTCTTAAGTGCCACACACTGTTACATGTCTTGAGTACATATGGACAGTCTGTTACCCCCTGATCAATCACTATAGGTGCTGAGACGGTGACCCGCATGCTACAATTCTATTGGTCAGTCAGGGCACCCACGCAAATAAATGCACAGCACAGTGAAAGGGGTTAAACAGTGGAACACAAAGCTGCACGGTGCAGAATGCCTGGGGTACATAGTGCTGGGTATACTGATAATGATGATAGAACATTGAGTCCATGGAGCAGAAGCCATGAATAATGGAGCAAGAGTATATGGTTTGCAATCACTAAGCCCTGCTCCCATTGGCCAGGCAGAGGCATCTGCATTCTGTCTATGGTGAGTTATGTAAGAGAGAGATAAGGGAACAGGGAGACAGAATTAGATCAGAGCCCCAGGGTGACACCCCACGTCAGCTCTTCTTGCTCAGCAACGGCCCCACATTCTGAGGCTCAGCTGTATAGCAGGGGGGCTACGTTATCCTTTATCAGAAATGTCTGGCCTTTTTTGGCTTTACTATAAGCTCCAGCATCTACATGGGACTGTAACTGTGCAATATTGTGTATAGTAAGGCAAGCTGATGTCAGGTAGTGTGTATAGTAAGACAAGCTGATGTCAGGTAGTGAGTATAGTAAGACAAGCTGATGTCAGGTAGTGTGTATAGTAAGACAAGCTGATGTCAGGTAGTGAGTATAGTAAGACAAGCTGATGTCAGTTAGTGAGTATAGTAAGAGAAGCTGATGTCAGGTAGTGTGTATAGTAAGACAAGCTGATGTCAGTTAGTGAGTATAGTAAGAGAAGCTGATGTCAGGTAGTGTGTATAGTAAGACAAGCTGATGTCAGGTAGTGAGTATAGTAAGAGAAGCTGATGTCAGGTAGTGTGTATAGTAAGACAAGCTGATGTCAGGTAGTGACTGAAGCGTGATGTTCAGGTAGTAGTAAGAGTCAGGTAGTGAGTATAGTAAGACAAGCTGATGTCAGGTAGTGTGTAGTAGGAAAGCTGATGTCAGGTACAAGTCAAGGATGATGTCAGGTAGTGAGTATAGTAAGACAAGCTGATGTCAGGTAGTGTGTATAGTAAACAAGCTGATGTCAGGTAGTGTGTATAGTAAACAAGCTGATGTCAGGTAGTGAGTATTGTACGACAAGCTGATGTCAGGTAGTGTGTATAGTAAGACAAGCTGATGTCAGGTAGTGAGTATAGTAAGGAAAGCTGATGTCAGGTAGTGTAGTATAGGTCAAGCTGATGTCAGGTAGTGTATAGTAAGACAAGCTGATGTCAGGTAGTGAGTATAGTAGAAAGCTGATGTCAGGTAGTGGTAAGTAAGGCAAGCTGATGTCAGGTGAGTATAGAACGACAAGCTGATGTCAGGTAGTGAGTATAGTAAGACAAGCTGATGTCAGGTAGTGAGTATAGTAAGACAAGCTGATGTCAGGTAGTGTGTATAGTAAGGCAAGCTGATGTCAGGTAGTGTGTATAGTAAGACAAGCTGATGTCAGGTAGTGAGTATAGTAAGACAAGCTGATGTCAGGTAGTGAATATAGTAAGACAAGCTGATGTCAGGTAGTGAGTATAGTAAGACAAGCTGATGTCAGGTAGTGTGTATAGTAAGACAAGCTGATGTCAGGTAGTGAGTATAGTAAGACAAGCTGATGTCAGGTAGTGAATATAGTAAGACAAGCTGATGTCAGGTAGTGAGTATAGTAAGACAAGCTGATGTCAGGTAGTGATTATAGTAGACAAGCTGATGTCAGGTAGTGAGTATAGTAAGACAAGCTGATGTCAGGTAGGTGATATAGTAAGACAAGCTGATGTCAGGTAGTGAGTATAGTAAGACAAGCTGATGTCAGGTAGTGATATAGTAAGACAAGCTGATGTCAGGTAGTGAGTATAGTAAGACAAGCTGATGTCAGGTAGTGTGTATAGTAAGACAAGCTGATGTCAGGTAGTGAGTATAGTAAGACAAGCTGATGTCAGGTAGTGTGTATAGTAAGACAAGCTGATGTCAGGTAGTGAGTATAGTAAGACAAGCTGATGTCAGGTAGTGAATATAGTAAGACAAGCTGATGTCAGGTAGTGAGTATAGTAAGACAAGCTGATGTCAGGGTAGTGTGTATAGTAAGACAAGCTGATGTCAGGTAGTGAGTATAGTAGGCAAGCTGATGTCAGGTAGTGGTATAGTAAGGCAAGCTGATGTCAGGTAGTGAGTATAGTAAGACAAGCTGATGTCAGGTAGTGAATATAGTAAGACAAGCTGATGTCAGGTAGTGAGTATAGTAAGACAAGCTGATGTCAGGTAGTGTGTATAGTAAGACAAGCTGATGTCAGGTAGTGAGTATAGTAAGACAAGCTGATGTCAGGTAGTGAGTATAGTAAGACAAGCTGATGTCAGGTAGTGAGTATAGTAAGACAAGCTGATGTCAGGTAGTGTGTATAGTAAGACAAGCTGATGTCAGGTAGTGAGTATAGTAAGACAAGCTGATGTCAGGTAGTGAGTATATAAGGCAGCTGATGTCAGGTAGTGAGTATAGTAAGACAAAGCTGATGTCAGTTAGTGAGTATAGTAAGACAAGCTGATGTCAGGTAGTGAGTATAGTAAGACAAGCTGATGTCAGGTAGTGAGTATAGTAAGACAAGCTGATGTCAGGTAGTGAGTATAGTAAGACAAGCTGATGTCAGTTAGTGAGTATAGTAAGACAAGCTGATGTCAGGTAGTGAGTATAGTAAGACAAGCTGATGTCAGGTAGTGAGTATAGTAAGACAAGCTGATGTCAGGTAGTGAGTATAGTAAGACAAGCTGATGTCAGTTAGTGAGTATAGTAAGACAAGCTGATGTCAGGTAGTGAGTATAGTAAGACAAGCTGATGTCAGGTAGTGAGTATAGTAAGACAAGCTGATGTCAGTTAGTGAGTATAGTAAGACAAGCTGATGTCAGGTAGTGAGTATAGTAAGACAAGCTGATGTCGGGTAGTGTGTACAGTAAGGCAAGCTGATGTCGGGTAGTGTGTACGGTATATTAAGACAAGCTGATGTCGGGTAGTGAGTATAGTAAGGGTGTAACTGTGGTGTAGTTCCCTGTATATAAGTGTAGAGTATACAGATATATAATTAGGGACTGTAGTGAGGGTAAATAATATGGTTGGACTATAAATGTGACGCAGTGAGTAGTAAGGCAAGAGGTGCCAGGGATGGGGGGAGGGGTATATTATTATATCAGGGCTGCCACTGAAATCCTCTCCAGATCAATGAATCAATAGGCTCTAGAGCTGCAGGTTGGATTATAAATCATTTGGGCTGAGACAGGAGGTGAATTTAATTATGGGGGGGGGTACATTCTCACTCCGGGGGTGGGACGTCAGGAATGTGATTATTGCGCAGAGGCCGAGCCATGAATAATCGCAGCAGTATTCGCATGTCCCCACACGTGCAGCTCAGCCACACTCACTGCTGCACCTCCCCATGCGACTTATTGACCTGTCAGTCATTATTATCCATGTCATGTGACCTGTTTCCTCTCATTCAGAATTCCTGCTTTTATTTATCTGTCATCCCTTCTGATTCACCTCTTAGTATGTTATAGAAATGACTAATTCTAAGCAACTTTTCAATTGGTCTGGATTATTTATTTAGTTTTTTTCTTCTGACTCTTTCCAATTTTCAAATGGGGGGGGTCACTGACCCCATCTAAAAACAAATGCTCTGTAAGGCTACAAATGTATTGCTATTACTCCTCTTTCTATTCAGGCCTCTCCTATTCATATTCCAGTCTCTTTTTCAAATCAATGCATGGTTGCTAGGGGAATTCGGACCCTAGCAACCAGATGGCTGAAATTGCAAACCCCTTGAGGCCAGACAAAGAATGCCGTTTGCTGATAGGCTGCTCCCGTACACAAAGGCCACATTTTATTGCCACTGATGTTGTTCTACAGTTGGGGCCACAAAAGTCTCATGAACTGATCTTCTGGGCCCCAGGAAATGGTGTAAAATGATTGGTTACACAAATAGTATTTGTATGCAGGGCTGTGATTGGTTAAACCTGTACGCATGCTTAATATGGAATCACATGTTACCTGGTGGCCAGGAGCAGCACATAATTTATTAATATGTCACTGGTTAAGATGAATATTATTTATTACTACATTTATTTCCTGTAAGTATTTAGTTCCCCTTTAAAGCACTAAGCACGTGGGGTTCAGTGCGGGGGCGCATGGTGTAGGCGGATTTTATTGCTGCCCGTGAGAGATCTTTAATTCTGCTGTTTCCTGATTGGGAGTAAATTGGATAAAAGGATTTCCCAGTAATCCCCATTGCCCTGTCGTACCCAGCGGAAGATTAACTTTTAGTAGGGTATAAAATGGTTAATTCTAAACAACTGTTTCTTTTTTTTATAGTTTTTGAATTATTTTCCGCCTTCTTCTTCTGACTCAGCTTCAGCTTTCACACCTGAGTCACCGACCCCATCTAAAAAAAAAATACTCTGTAAGGCTACAAATGTATTGTTACTGCTACTTTTTATTCCTCCTCTTTCTATTCAGGCCTCTCCTATTCATATTCCAGTGTGTTATTCAAATCAGTGCATGGTTGCTAGGGGAATTTGTACCCTAGCAACCAGTTGGCTGAAATTGCAAACCAGAGAGCTGCTGAATAAAAGGCTAAATAACTCAGTTGTCTCAGAAAATATCTCTCTGCAGCATAATAAAAGGTGAACAGCTCCTTTAAAAGATGTTTCCAAAACTACAGGGCTAATGCCCCACTTACCCTGACATGAGCCCAAAAAGTCCCCAAGCCACTGCCTGTTGTTGGATAAAGGGGAAGTATACCTTTCTTTTTTGTGTACTAATAATTAAACAGCAGGCGGCTCAGTGTAAGTTGATGAGATGAAAGCACGTCCTTTCCGTGGGTGAGACATTGGTTGCAGGTATGCAGATATTTTTAGTAAATAGGCATGCGACTGGATGCATTTCACTGACCTACTTCCCAGCGTTACTGTTGGGGAGAAAGCAGGATGGGCTTTATATACAACACATACACCAGTCTATATTTGCACCTTTTCCACCTATAATGTTACTTCCCAGAATCCTGCATTCTGTTCTCCAAGTCTGCAGCACTTTGCTTGGGGGAAATAACCTGCTTTCTGTTCAGCGGGTTTGGGCAGAAATGTTAGCCCGGGGTCCAAGGTTAAAGATTATCTTGACTGGCGGTGCCTAGTAGATTGGCATCCTCCCCTGGGTAATAGCATTTTCCCTGTCTTTAATGTGAAATCTAATCTTACATGAATACCTGAAAATGAACTCCGGTGTAGGCAGCAGGGGTCATTTATGAACACGGTTGCTTTAGAGGGGTTTGTTCACCTTTAAATTAGTTAAAATAGTTAGTATGATGTAGAGAGGGATATTCTGAGACAATTTGCAATTGGTTTTCATTTTTTATTATTTGTGGTTTTTGAGTTATTTAGCTTTTTATTCAGCAGCTCTGCAGTTTGCAATTTCAGCCATCTGGTTGCTTGGGTCCAAATTACCCTAGCAACCATGCATGGATTTGAATAAAGACTATGAATAGGAGAGGCCTGAAATAGAAAGATGGGTAATAAAAAGTAGCAATAACAATACATTTGTCGCCTTACAGAGCATTTGTTTTTTAGATGGAGTCAATGACCCCAGTTTGAAGCTGGAAAAAGAAGGTAAACAATTCAAAAACTATATAAAATGAAGGCTGATTGAAAAGTTGCTTGGAATTAGCCATTCTGTAACATACTAAAAGTTAACTTAAAGGAGAACAACCCATTTAACTAAAAACAACCAATCATATGCTTGCTTTCATTATTCTGCATGCAATAGTCTGATGAAAGCTGATTTCTGATTGGTTCCCATGATCTAAGTTGGACGCCCATATGTGCTTCAGCTGGTGTCTAAAGGACACATTGTGGCGTTATATCCACAGATGTGGAGGGGGAGGGGAATCCCAATTTGCCCCCTGGCTCTGATGTCTGGTGTGTAGTTATAGTAACACTATGATATTGTATAATAATTGTCCATATTGTGACCCACAAGCTGTCTGGATGCCAAGGCAACCATAGGGGGGGGGGTCAGCGTTTAGTAATATAACAGCTGGGGGAGGGGTTACCCTTTGGAGGAGGGGCATTGCCTGACTCCTCCTCCATTCTGTCTCCGCCTCTACATCTTAAAGCTGCCTCGCTCTTTATAACCAGCTCTAACCGAGAATCATATTGTGGCTTCTTCTTCTTCATCTTCGGTAGGAAAACATTTACTCCTTTTCTTGTGTCCCGTGATTGGCTGGCAGTCATGTGCTCGCTCGGCGGTTAAATGCTGACACCCCGGGGCCCCAACTTAAACTAAATGAGTCATCAGTTGTCAGCATGAGATCCGCACTTTGTCTGGGACGGGGTGCAGTAGGGCTCAGAGCTTGTGGCTTGTGGCGGGGATCTGTGGCTACTTATGTCACGAGTGATGGCTGGAGAATGGGGGCCGGAGGGGCCGAGCGCAGTTTTGAGGTAATGGAGGTCAGACCGCCTGCCCGGCCTCTATAGCTGACAGTCACATGTACAGAAAGAGGAACTGGAATTGGGAAACAGATGCTGAAAATCTAATGACAATAGCACTTTTATATTATAACCATCCCCCCCCCACCGTGGATCGTGGAACCTGCTGCTTCTTATACTAATAAATCCAGCGGTCATGATCTTTTCACTGTTTGATAAAAAATGGCTGCCGATACCAGGCCTGGACTGGGAGTCAAAATAGGCCCTGCCATTCCAAGTACACAGAGGCCCCCTTCCAGCCCAATATATGGTGACTTTCTATGGAATCATACAGCAGCCCCTCTGGCATTTGCCAGAACCCACAGATTACCAGTCCTGACAGTACCAGGTCAGGAGTATTGCAACCGAGTGTTTCTGCTGTCTGTATGGGACTCGCAGCATGAGCGACTCACAGCAGCAGCAGCATCAGGGAAGATGTTCCTGTGTCTCTGGGCTGAAGTTCTGGATTTGAGGAGAATAAACCCCTTGTACATGAGCTGGTGTGAATGCAGTTGCAATTGGTCATTGGGGTAACAAGCAGCAGCATTAAACTCTGTGCTACATGAGCGACATGGTCTCCTCCTCCTTCTCTAGTAAATTCCCCTGGGAATATTGGGAGTCACGGGGCTGCCAGACTGACGTAACTGTTTGCCCAAACTCCATAAATCAGAGGCTTGTGGGGCCCCTGGGGAAGTTAGAATTGAGTTATTAGCAGCCCAGGCTTGATCAATGTTCCCTGTGTTTCACAAGTGCAACGACTCTCTCATCTCATGTGCAGCAGATTCCTCATCTCTTCTGTCTTTGTGTCCGTCTGTCCAGCATTGTCACTTGCAGTTATTAAGTGTTTAAAGGGGTTGTTCCCTATAAATTAACTGCTATTATGATATAGAGTGATATTCTGAGACAATTTGCAAATGGTTTTCCTTTTTTATTATTTGTGGTTTTTGAGTTATTTAGCTTTTTATTCAGTTTGCAATTTCAGCAATCTGGTTGCTAGGGTCCAAATTCCCCTAGCAACCATGCACTGATATGAATAAGAGACTGGAATATGAATAGGAGAGGCCAGAATAGAAAGTTGAGTAATAAAAAGTAGCAGTAATAATACATTCGTACCTTTTATAAAAAAAATAATACATTTGTAGCCTTACAGTAAATTTGCTTTTTAGATGGGTCAGTGACCCCATTTGAAAGCTGAAGCTGAGTCAGAAGAAGGCAAATAATTAAAAAACTAAAAAAAAATGAAGGCCAATTGAAAAGTTGTTTAGAATTAACCATTTTATAGCCTATTAAAATTTAACTTAAAGAGATACTGTCACCAGAAATGAATCCATTTTTACAACTATCATAGTATTGGCTTTGTTTGCTACGTATAATTTTGCCATAAAGTATTTGCTCAAAGCTTTTTAAATTACCTGTCTGACTCCCTGTGTTCCTGTATGAGGGGGCTGCCATACAGTATTTGTGCAGCAGGAGTCCGTTAGCATTAGAAACTCTAACTGTCAGGCTGAGATGGGACAGTCAGGTTTAGGAACTTCAACTAAAAATGATATACAAAAACAAACCTCTCAGCAAAAAACGATCAGCATGACCTATAGGTAACTTAATGTACATTCATATTATGCGTCACTATCACTTTAAAGGTGAACCACCCCTTTAAAGAGACATTGTAACTTTTATTTTTGCACTTCTCAAAGAATAAAGACCAGTTGAAGATAATCTCACAATTCCAATGTTTTACGTTATTCTAATATTTATTTATTTATAGGTGAACTTGCCCTTTAACACAGGCTAAGGGTTGGCTTCCTTATCCAGGCCAAGCTTTCTTGTGGCATCTGTAGTACATTGGGGGTTATGTGGTGTCATCCCTGTTGGGCCCCGGGCTCCCCAGTCAGTCGTGGCACAGCCAGTGGCCCCTCATCATGAAATCTTCCCTTGTGTGTGTATTATAAAGAATACCTATTGTTACTGTGTATTCAGAGTAAGGGAATGCATGCAGAGTCCTGATTGGTGGGTTCTGAATGCACAGGAATGATGTGTTGGCTGCAGTAGATACAGTCTGCTGTATATTGCGGCTGCTCAGCAGTGTTACAGTCTCCGAGACCTGAGATGGGCCCCTGTTCTAATTCTGGGGCCCCCCTATGCCGTTGGGCTGGGTGCACTGCTGCTAGCGCTAATGGAAAACGTTTTATGGGAAACCTGCTTGTAAATAATTGATGTGCCGACCAGCATGCTGCCTCCTCCGCTTCCTTCCCCTGCTGTGAGAATCCTTTTAACTTGGTACAAACGCTCATTATTCATGTACAGGACCCGTCTGTTGTACCCCAATATTGTCCAGAGCCCCCGCGGGAAGCTCCTCTCTAGCCACTGGCACCTCCTCCTATACGTAGCCAGTAACATAGTTTGCCCCAGTGCAGCCAATCAGGAGTTAGCATTTCTGGCCTATAGAATTACAATCGGCGGCCATGATTGTAGGGGCAAGTGTATTACATAGTGTTTAGCTTTTATCTCCCAATTCCAACAAGAACTGCTTATTCACCCGAAACTGGCACTGGCACTGCAGATAATGATGTTTTATCATCACATACAGGAGAAATGCATCAAAAATGCTAATAATGCTCTGCAGTTGTCCAAAGAGCTTGCGATCTAATGTGTTACCTCTCGGAGATTGTGATTTTGGGAGCTTCAGTGCTAATTAGTACAGTTGGTGCCTTTAACTAGGGATGCACCGAATCCACGATTTTGGATTCGCCCGAACCCCCGAATTCTTCACGAAAAATTCAGCTGAATAACAAACCAAAGCCGAATTTGCATATGCAGATTAGGGGTGGGAAGGGGAAAACATTTTTTACCTTCTTGTTTTGTGACAAAAAGTCACGCAATTTCCCTCCCTGCCCCAATTTGCATATGCAAAATAGATTCGGATTGGGTTCAGCCTGGCAGAAGGATTCGGCCGAATTCCGAACCGAATCCTGGATTCCTACCTTTAACGGTTAATTCTGTGTTTCTCCCTGTTTCCTAAATGGATGTTTTTCATATGTCTCCCCTCCCGCTGACTCTTAAAGGATTTCGCTTGCTCAGGACGCAGGTCGAATGCTTCGCTGGCTGCTGAGAGAAGCAACTTACTGATACATTGGGGCTTACCCGGACTTTCTTCATGGGTGAAGCAGTTTCTGTTAAAAAGAAAAATAAAGGGGAAGTTATAGTGCGGAGCTCTGTTTTTGTATTGAAGGGTCTATTGGTACATGTGCAGTTCCTGACGTATTTCTCCATAAAGGGGTTGTTCACCTTTAAAGTAACTGTAGTATGATGTAGAGACAGAAGCAATTTCTAATTGGTTTTCACTTTTTACTATTTGTGTTTTTTTTAGTTATTTAGCTTTTTTTTTAAAATATTTTTATTTGTACATTTATTCAAATGATATACATGGCAGTACATTTTACAACATTCAAAGTATTAACAATTGTGGACTGCCTTTTTGAGTTATTTAGCTTTTTATTCAGCAATTCTCCAGTTTGCAATTTCAGCAATCTGGTTGCTAGGGTTTAAATTACCCTAGCAACCATGCACTGATTTGAATAAGAGACTGGGATATGAATAGGAGAGGCCTGAATAGAAAGATGAGTAATAAAAAGTAGCAATGACAATACATTTGTAGCCTTACAGAGCATTTGTTTTTAGATGTGGTCAGTGACCCCTATTTAAAAGTTTTAAAGATCAAGAAAAAGAAGCCAAATAAATAAAAAAGTATAAAAAACAATGAAGACCAATTGCTTAGAATTAGCCATTTTATAACATACTAATTTAAAGGTGAACCACCCCTTCAATAAACACTGCACTTGGTACAGGGGACACATGGGTGAGAGTTTAAACATGGCGGCACGGTGCTTCGAAAGACAATTTTCCCGTCCGGCACAAGTTTTATTGATGAGGGGCACCAGTCTGGGCCGGGGGGATTGTGGGACCTGTAGTCCAACAGTAGCCAAGGAAGGATTATAAAATGCCGCCAGTCATCAGGATCTGGTCAAGGGCACAATCTGTAAAACACTCTTTTTGTTGTTATTTGGTTGTCGGAGAGATTTCTTATTTAGCAACAAGCTGTTCATTCCTCCCCTGCTTAGTCTGACTCCAAACTAATATTTATCCCCAGAAATATCCTAAAAATGCGAGAGTCGGGGCTTTACTGCGGCGCAATTTATTAATCGGTGAAAGTCGCCCATTGTTTTGCAGTAATAAATGCATTGTGCTCCCGGCCTTGTTTTTCTCTCCAGATTAATTGTGCGGATTATTCCTGCAAAGGGACCTTTAATGCTGGTTTTCTTTGTATCTGGATCTGTTTGTTGCCTAAAAAAAGGGAGATTTCAGTGAAAATTCTGCTCAGCCGACCAGTGTTGTTCTGTGACCATATAAAGGCACAAGGCTGCAGACTGAGTTATACAGGGAACTCTGAGTATCACTTATGTATTATAAGGGATAATGTACCCCCTACTGTAAATGATAAGGATATTAGAAGTCACTGAGGGGTTGTTCTGTGACCATATAAAGGCACAAGGCTGCAGGCTGAGTTATACAGGGAACTCTGAGTATCACTCATGTATTATAAGGGATAATGTACCCCCTACTGTAAATGATAAGGATATTAGAAGTCACTGAGGGGTTGTTCTGTGACCATATAAAGGCACAAGGCTGCAGGCTGCGTTATACAGGGAACTCTGAGTATCACTCATGTATTATAAGTGATAATGTACCCCCTACTGTAAATGATAAGGATATTAGAAGTCACTGAGGGGTTGTTCTGTGACCATATAAAGGCACAAGGCTGCAGGCTGAGTTATACAGGGAACTCTGAGTATTACTCATGTATTATAAGGGATAATGTATCCCCTACTGTAAATGATAAGGATATTAGAAGTCACTGAGGGGTTGTTCTGTGACCATATAAAGGCACAAGGCTGCAGGCTGAGTTATACAGGGAACTCTGAGTATCACTCATGTATTATAAGGGATAATGTACCCCCTACTGTAAATGATAAGGATATTAGAAGTCACTGAGGGGTTGTTCTGTGACCATATAAAGGCACAAGGCTGCAGGCTGCGTTATACAGGGAACTCTGAGTATCACTCATGTATTATAAGTGATAATGTACCCCCTACTGTAAATGATAAGGATATTAGAAGTCACTGAGTTATGCAATACATAATCCCTCACTGAATTTCCTTATATTTGACAGCAGGGGATACATTATTCCCTATTTTAGTTTATCACTGATTGACCTTGCTGTGTGACGACAACTATAAAGAATATTCCATTAATTATAATTAAAGCTAATAGAGTGCACTGCAGTGGACACCGTGTCCATTAGATGGTTTTATTGGCAGCACTTCCAGACCACAGAGATTCGCCGAGTGTTTGTGTAATACACTGTTCCTAATGGAGCCTCATGTGCTAAACCAAGTGCTGCTCTTTATTTCTGGCCTGGATATTTTACTTTCCATTTTACCTTATTTTTTGGGGCTAAGTGTTTTCCTGGCAGTTAAAAAAAGATATGTTTTATAAAGAGAATTTATGCACAGTTTTGTTTCACGGGAACAGTCTGCAAGGGATCAGGAATCTGGGGTTAGAGATATTCGTACAGGCAAGGGACCTCTTATCTGGAATCCTTGGGGACCTTTGGTTTGCTGGATAAGGGGTTTCCCAGAATTCAGAATTTTTGCTCCCTGGTGTCCAAGTTTTCAGAAAGTTTTGGGTACTGGAAAGCGAGTCCCACACCCTTTATAACATATATTTTAAATTGGTTGTTCACCTTTGAGTTAACTTTTAGTATGTTATAGAATGGCTAATTCTAAGCAACTCATCAACCGGTTTTCATTTCTTCTTTTTAATAGTTTTAGATTTATTTTGCTTTTTCTTGATCTTTCCAACTTTTAAATAGGGGTCGCTGACCCCATCTAAAAAACAAATGCTCTGTAAGGCTACAAATGTATTGTTATTGCTACTTTTTATTCCTCATCTTTTATTCAGGCCTCTCCTATTCATATTCCTGTCTCTTACTCAAATCAATGCATGGTTGCTAGGGGAATTTGGACCCTAGCAACCAGATGGCTGAAATTGCAAACTGGAGAGCTGCTGAATAAAAAGCTAAATAACTCAAAAACCACAAATAATAAAAAATGAAAACCAATTGCAAATTGTCTCAGAATATCCCTCTCTACATTATACTGACAGTTAACTCAAAGGCGAACCACCCTGTTACTTATCTAAACCCAATGCATTGGGCTCTTCAGGAACATCTAGAGGCACATTTATTATGGGTTGAATTTTGAATTCATGTGAGTTCTTTTTTTTTTATTTCAACTCACATGAATTTGATTTTATTCCAAATTTGAATATTCAATTATTTATTTTAAAAAAACGAATATGTAAAACTCGGACGAATTGTACCGACCCGAAAACTCTCATTCAACCGAAAACCCTCTTCAAATTCTATTCGAATTCGACCAAACTCGATTCGAGTTATTTTTCTCCGAAAAAAAACCCATGAATGTCAGGAAGACAAACAACTCCAAATTGGTCACTGGACCTCCCCCATTGACTTATACAGGAATATTCGAATAGTCGAATTCAGATTCTTAGGGCAGAGACACACGCTGCTATTTCGGGAGATTAGTCGCCCAGCGGCAAATCACTTCTTCGGCGACTAATCTCCACGAAAAGCCTTCCCGCCAGCTAGAATCTAAATTGCTGACAGGATGGCACTTGGATTGATACGGTTTTCCAAAGTCGCCGAATTTTCCCTGTGAGGCAACTTCGGGGACGACTTCGGAAAACGAAGCATTCTAAATGCCATCCCTCCGGCAATTTTCATTCTAGCTGGCGTTAAGGCAGTTCAGGGAGATTAGTCACCCGAAGAAGAAGCGATTTGTCGCTGGGCGACTAATCTCCCAAAATAGCAGCGTTAGTCTCTGCCATTAAAAGGCCAGACTTTGATAAATCTAGAGAATCTAATTTTTAAAAATATTTGATTCCAGTTTGGATAATTCCCTTGTCGAATTTGACAGTTTTGATTCAAATTCGAATTTTCTATTTGACCCTTAATAAATCTGCCCCCTACTGTTCTTGGACCATGTAGATCCAGGGGTATGTATTGTGCACTAATTGGGCTCCTGCCCTGATTGGCCAGTCCTGATCAGTTGTAGGAGGAGTCTGAGTGACTAAAGATATTGGCACAGAGAGGGGAAGGTGCTTTTGGTTCCAATCATGCGGTGCCTGGGCTAAGGTTTCTTTCTATATAAACGACTCCGGCGCTGCTGTGGAATTGATCCGAATGAAACTCAACTCGGCACATTTCACGCCTGCCAGAGGGGGGGGGGCATACTGCTTTCCAAATAGCTGGCTCCTCCCCCTCTCCTGCCTGCCAATAGGATCTTATGTTTGGTGCAGTCCGAAAACAAACAGCTCACAGAGAGAATGGCCTCGCTCTAGTGCTCAGCAGCAGTTCAGCCCAAAGACAAGGGAGCAGGTCGTGGGACTCCACCAATTCCCTGCTGGGATTGGATATTGCCCTGCAGGACGAGGAAAATCCACTACAGCCTTCAAGGTTAACCCATTAAGGCCCTGCTGGTGTGTAGAGGACAGTGTCAGCTAGGTGGGCTTGGGGTAAGTCCTGCACACAGGTACAGGTGATACAGGTATATTGTGCCGCTTATTAACACAAATAAATTGCACTTGGTCACTTTTCTTTATATATTTGTGTTTATAAAACTGGGCAGAGAGTATCGTTTTTTCTAGTGACTAAAGGGGGAATTAACCCATGTAGACAAAGGTAAATAGAATTAGCATTTCTATCTTTTTGTTATGTCCTAAATCCTGGCACACGTAGCTGTTTCGGGGGTTCCATGCTCTGAATGATCCAAATCCCACCCAGGTGCACCCCCTGACTCCTTAAAGTGCAGTTCTCCCCAGTAGGGGAGTTGTAGTTCAACAACTGATGGAGTGTCACAGGTAGGACATCCCTGAATGCGTAGTTTTTATTTATCTTTGGGATTGGTGAAATGCAACTGAGCAAAGTGTAGTTTTGTACCTAGGAGCTTGCAGTCTAACGGCACTGTATCGCTCGATCATTGCTGGGAAATCTCCCAGTTTTTGGTTTCATGTTTTTCTCTCTTGGTATTGACAGGCATATCTGAAATAGTTCTTCCTTTTTTAGCCCGACTTGACTTTTGGAAATGCATTGACTCCGTGTATAGTTGTATAATAGCAGCGCTCAGCCCCCCGGGGCAATAATAACTATTTCAGTATCAGACCATGACATTAACTATGTTCCCTGTTTTTCTTTTATGTAATATAGTTTATTATAGCTCAACACATGCCCAGAACATCACTCCTCTGTATATTTATAATTTGGGGAGGGAGCTGCCATATTGCCATTTTACTCACTTATTAACTGTTAGTATGATGTAGAGAGCAATGCTCTGATTCCATATGCAATTGGTTTTCCTTTTTTATTATTTGTGGTTTTTGAGTAACTAGGGTCCAAATTCCCCTAGTAACCATGGATTGATTTGAATAAGAGACTGGAATATGAATAGGAGGCCTGAATAGAAGGATCGGTAATAAAAAGTAGCAAAAGCAATACATTTGTAGCCTTACAGAGCATTTGTTTTTTAGATAGGGGTCAGCGACGCCCATTTGAAAGCTGCAAAGAGTCAGAAGAAAAAAGCAAATAACGATAAAAAAATAAATAATGAAAACCAATTGAAAAGTTGCTTAGAATTGGCCAATAAAAGTTTCCTTAAAGGCAAAACACCCCTTTAACTGATTTTGTGCCCAGAACATTCCTTCTCTAATAATTTATACCCTCCTACTGGAATATGGCAGCTCCCACCAATACGTATGAATACAACTATAAAGAATATATATCCTGTACAGCTTGGTGGATTTAATAATAGGTTATAACCCCAGCTGTCACTCTTCCTTTTGTTACAACCACCCCCCACCATGGAGCAATGAAAGGTTTATGTGTGTTGGAAAATAAAGGGTAAGTGAGCCAGCACTATGAATTTTTGATAAGTGGAACTTTCTGCTGAGCTGGCCGGGGATGTTCGGGTTCTGGAGGGTGACCTAATTCATGCGTCTCAGCTCCGACTTGTCATGGATACATTTACTGAGAGATCATAGAACAATATTGTACAGATAAAGTATAAATTATTCCCCAATGGGGTTGGGATTTCCTTTTATGCTCTCCCTGTGGGCACTGCTCAATGCAAACAAGTAGGATTCTCTGTGTCTCCCACCAGCTAAAACAACATTTTATGGAACTCTGTTTAGTTTAGAGGGGTCGGTATCTCTTTAAATCTTCCTTTAAATCCTCCTAAAGGGGGTCTGACTGCAAAGCACCATCCTCATTTTCACAGTTCCAGTTATCAGCAGGTTATCAAGGCATAAATCACGGGGCATAATCACATTCCTGCGCATTCCTCAAGGCGATCTATTCCGAAGGTTAAAGGAGGTGACTGCTGTTGTGCAAGGTGCAATAAAATGGAACATTCTAGCAGGCAGGATTCTCCGTGCTTAAAGGGGGGTATAAATCCCAAAATATCATTCTGCATAATGAAAGAAAACGTAAATCTAAACAACTTTCCAATATACATTCAGTAAAAATTACCTGTGGTTCTCCAGTTATTAGTAAATGCAATTGGCGCTGAAAGCAGTGCGTGTGCGGCCATTTAATGTACATACAATGCAGCAGCCTCACATCCCACGGCTTTTGCTACATTGTTGTGTTGAAGTGTATCTGTATATTCCAGCTGCTAAACAATAGAGCAGCAGAACGGATCTGTTTTATATGCAATTAATTCTGTGGTCCTGGGGGGTCACAGTGGTATTTTCCAGGGTCCGGGGGAAAGTCGTTGAAATGTGAAGTAAAGTTGAACAGGGCCCCCGAGTGTATGGGTTTCATGTAATCTAAAGCCTGGGAAAGTCAAGGTTACTGAAGGGCATAAAGGGAACCTTTTCTGTGACTTTAGAGACAGCAAATTATATTAACTCCATATCGTTTGGATGTTTTTCTTTTAAAGGACTGTGGCAAGTGGGGCAAATTCTTGCAAATCCACTGCTTTAAAGGGGTTGTTGACCTTTAAATTAACTGTTAGTATGATGTATGATATTCTGAGACAATTGGCAATTGCTTTTCATTTTTTATTTGTGATTTTTGAGTTATTTAGCTCTTTATTCAGCAGCTCTCCAGTTTGTAATTTCTGCCCATCGGGTTGCTAGGGTCCAAATTCCCCTAGCAACCATGCACTGATTTGAATAAGAGACTGGAATATGAATAGGAGAGGCCTGAATAGAAAGATGAGCAATGACAATAAATGTGTAGCCTTACAGAGCATTTGTTTTTAGATGGGGTCAGTGACCCCCCCATTTGAAAGCTGTACTCACACAGGCGCATGTAGGGGCCGAACACAGGTTGAGCGCAACATGCTGCATTTTTCCTGCGTTCGGCGCCTACATGCGCCTGTGTGAGTACAGCCCCATTAAAAAAAAAACTGAATGCGTCTACTCCTGCGCTCCCCTGTGGCTGAACGCATAAAACCGGAACACGGGAGCGCAGCTTCAAACGCTCATCTGTAAAAGCCCTAAAGGTGACTCTGTATTTAAGGGGAACTCAACCCCAAAACCATTATTTGCCTAATAAAAGAAAATATAATTCTAATCGGCTTCCCAATATACATTCTGTACACATTTCCGCCAATTAGTTTTTTTGTTGGAAAAAGTTGAAAAAAAAAAAAATCCATTTCTCCAGGTTTGTTTTTCCTGCATTGTTACAGGAGTCGGAAACAGCAGTGCAGAGAATAGAAAGACACAGATGCTTTCAATAGGAAATCCATTTAAAACCACTGAAAAAAACTGGAAAACTGAATGATTATTGGGAAATTGCTGAGAAGGAGATCTGCTAAGGTTGTATCTTTATTGGACAATAAATCCATTTATCTGCTGAACAGCCGCATAGGAAGCCCAACCACAATAATAATAATAATAATAATGTTGCCGTGTGATCTCCCCAGCAGGTTGGGACACGACGGTGCACATTGGAAATAGTACTGGGTTATCTGTAATGTTGGAAGGGCCCATAACTCTCAGCTCTCATATATATATCTAAGGCCAAGTATATCCGGAGAGAGGAACAGGGAAGCGTTTGTGCAGTTAGACAGATTGTGATACAATGTAACGCTGAGCATTTCCTATTGATTAAACCCAATAAAGTGTAAATAAAGGGCCACAGGCTTATAATAAACGTGTGTTCTGGCTGTAATTTTATTCATAGGTTGAGCTACTCCCTTTCCCTGGAGACTCTGTGCCAGCGGCTGGAGGGTTAATAAGCTTGTGCCTCTGATTCTGTGCTGCCTGTGCTCTCAGAATGATTTATTCGCGTTCCATGCAATTTGCTTTGCTCTGTGCGCACATGATAATAACTAATATAGTGTACAGATATGGGATCCGTTATCCGGAAACCCGATATCCAGAAAGCTTTTATAGTTTTAAAAAAACAGTATCTTGTACTTGATCCCTACTAACATATAATTAATCCTTATTAAAGGCAGAACCAGCCTATTGGGTTTATTTAATGTTTAAAGGGGTGGTTCACCTTTTACGTCAACTTATTTTATAGAATGGCTAATTCTAAGCAACGTTTCAGTTGGTCTTCTTTATTTATTTTCTATACATTTTTTATTATTTGCCTTTTTCTTTTGACTCTTTCCAGCTTTCAAAATGGGGTCACTGACCCTGTCTAAAAACAAATGCTTTGTAAGGCTACAAATTCATTGTTGTTGCTTTTTATTACTCGTCTTTCTATTCACACCTCTTCTAATTATATTCCAGTCTCTTATTCAAACCAGTGCATGGCTGCTAGGGGAATTTGGACCTTAGCCACCAGATTGCTGAAACTGCAAACTGGAGACCCGCTGAATAAAAAGCTAAACAATTCAAAAAAATGAAAACCAATTGCAAATGGTCTCAGAATATCATTCTCTACATCCTACTAACAGTTAACTTAAAGGGGAACAACATCTTTTAATGATTTTCTAGTAGACACAAGTATGAAGAGCCACATTACGGAAAGATCCGTTATCCGGGAAATGTTGGTAAACCTGTGTCCATCAATGCACCCCATTCCTTAGCAGCTGTGTCCCGTGGTCCCACCGTGATCTGAAAAGGCTATGGATATGCAACGTGCCAGTTCATTTGGTCCATGTTCTTGTACCCAATCAATGTTGAGGGCATTGCAGGCTACATGAACATAGTGTTTCTTCATTGGTTATAGTTTCAGTAGTTAGGACCAGCAGTGCAGAGGTGTAGAGACAGAATCTGCTTTTTATTTGCTGTTTTTTTTGGGTTTACATCCCCTTTAATGGCTGTGGTGCATAAATGATGACTCAGGCGTGAAGGTGAAGATGAACTGCGAGACAGATAATTACAGGATTTTATTTTTCCGTATTTGTACATGTCAGGGAATGCTCATCTGATACTGTCTAATTATATTTATTGTACCTCTGTCCTAAATAAACCCCTCCCACTCTCCGCCCCTAAACATAGACCCTTGATAAACCCCATAGCAAGCAATGGAAGGAACACAATACAGCTAAAAACAAAGTCCTCTTCCCAATCACATTCTGCTTTGTTTGTCCCTAGAGCCGGACCATCTGTGCGCAGGAGCAGCGGAGATTTATTCCCGGATGCTTTGCTGCAAAATAACATTATTTGGATCATTTTATCCCCTGCTCTTTTACTGCAAGATGCCCCCAAATGGTTTAATTATTTGCATTTGTTTTTGTAGAGCAAGAATAGAATCTCAGCTGCCATAAAGCAGGGCAGGACTGCTGCTTACAATGGGGATCAGATAGGATCTGTGCAGCCACTGGGACAGAATGTTCTGTTATACAGATAGCTAGAATCTCAGCTGCCATAAAGCAGGACAGGACTGCTGCTTACAATGGGGATCAGATAGGATCTGTGCAGCCATTGGGACAGAATGCTCTGTTATACAGATAGCTAGAATCTCAGCTGCCATAAAGCAGGACAGGACTGCTGCTTACAATGGGGATCAGATTGGATCTGTGCAGCCACTGGGACAGAATGTTCTGTTATACAGATAGCTAGAATCTCAGCTGCCATAAAGCAGGACAGGACTGCTGCTTACAATGGGGATCAGATAGGATCTGTGCAGCCACTGGGACAGAATGCTCTGTTATACAGATAGCTAGAATCTCAGCTGCCATAAAGCAGGACAGGACTGCTGCTTACAATGGGGATCAGATAGGATCTGTGCAGCCATTGGGACAGAATGCTCTGTTATACAGATAGCTAGAATCTCAGCTGCCATAAAGCAGGACAGGACTGCTGCTTACAATGGGGATCAGATTGGATCTGTGCAGCCACTGGGACAGAATGTTCTGTTATACAGATAGCTAGAATCTCAGCTGCCATAAAGCAGGACAGGACTGCTGCTTACAATGGGGATCAGATAGGATCTGTGCAGCCACTGGGACAGAATGCTCTGTTATACAGATAGCTAGAATCTCAGCTGCCATAAAGCAGGACAGGACTGCTGCTTACAATGGGGATCAGATAGGATCTGTGCAGCCATTGGGACAGAATGCTCTGTTATACAGATAGCTAGAATCTCAGCTGCCATAAAGCAGGACAGGACTGCTGCTTACAATGGGGATCAGATTGGATCTGTGCAGCCACTGGGACAGAATGCTCTGTTATACAGATAGCTAGAATCTCAGCTGCCATAAAGCAGGACAGGACTGCTGCTTACAATGGGGATCAGATAGGATCTGTGCAGCCACTGGGACAGAATGTTCTGTTATACAGATAGCTAGAATCTCAGCTGCCATAAAGCAGGACATGACTGCTGCTTACAAGCTTCTCTGCTTTACTTGATTATCATTATTCATGAGTGAGACAGCATGTTGGGAGTGCGTAAGTAAATTATATATTCTGATTTGCTAGAACCACACAGGCCATTTTATTTCACAAACTCAAGGACTGATTGAACGGTGCTGTTCCCTGGGCTGGATACAGAACATTAACCTTATATACCACTACAGTGTTCAGTGCCAGGTCCTTAAATCTTTTACAGGATTAGAGTCTTGAGTTCTGAATGTTCCCATTAAATGAGAATCGGTTGTTGGATGCAGGGTAATTACGGTGATTAGACTTATGTTGCTGGATATATTCCTTTTGTCTGTTTTTTGAAAGTCAGCACATTCCAGTTCTATTCTTGAGCCCTGGTGAATGCAATATGCAGGAATATTGGTGGATTAGTAAGGGATGGAAAGCTCATGGGAGGGTGTAGTGTATTGTGTGCCCAGAACATTCCTTCTCTGTATATTTGTATTTATACATATGGGAGGAGGTGCCATATTGATTCCCTTAGACAGTACAGTATGAGGGTATAGCTTATTGTGTGCCCAGAACATTCCTTCTCTGTATATTTGTATTTATACATATGGGAGGAGGTGCCATATTGATTCCCTTAGACAGTACAGTATGAGGGTATAGCTTATTGTGAGCCCAGAACATTCCTTCTCTGTATATTTGTATTTATACATATGGGAGGAGGAGGTGCCATATTGATTCCCTTAGACAGTACAGTATGAGGGTATAGCTTATTGTGTGCCCAGAACATTCCTTCTCTGTATATTTGTATTTATACATATGGGAGGAGGAGGTGCCATATTGATTCCCTTAGACAGTACAGTATGAGGGTATAGCTTATTGTGTGCCCAGAACATTCCTTCTCTGTATATTTGTATTTATACATATGGGAGGAGGTGCCATATTGATTTCATTAGACAGTACAGTATGAGGGTATAGCTCATTGTGTGCCCAGAACGTTTCTTCTCTGTATATTTGTATTTATACATATGGGTGGGAGCTGCCATATTGTTTCTCATGTGTGAGCTCATACTGTTTTTTTTTTCAATATATTTTGCCTATTCTGAGGGCATACACATACATAGAAATGCAAATATCCAGTAAAAGGCAGACTCTGTCCTTGTTATCTGGAAGGTAAACACTGATCTAAATATAGCTTATTTCTCCTTAATTATAGTAATTTAAAGGTCTGTTTTTTTGTCCTTTTTATGTTTTTGCAGACGGTTGGATTCACGTGTCACATGTGCATAATTAGCCTTGTTTTCCTGCATTTACTTTCTATACTTGTTCTTTCCGCTAATTGCCCTGTAGCGTGTCCCAATTAAATCGGGGCGACACTGCCAAACCGGTGAGAGCGATTTTTGAGTTAAACCTTTAAAGCAAAGAGCCTGATTATTTATTTATTTTCCATAATTTTCACGCTTTACTGAGCCTCGCATGGAAACCATTGTCTGTTCCATCATTGTCCCTTGCACAGCAATGATATGGCAAACTGCAGCACGACATGAGTTAAAGGAACAGTATCCCTCCCCCCCCTTTTCAACAACTCAATGACCATATTTTTGTTTTAATTCAGAAATGTTTTTTTTTTTTTATTTCTTGCACTTGAAAAGAAATTGAATTCATTTTCAAAATGCAACTTCCTGCTTCTGCCGAGTCACTGTTTGCAGAGGAGCGGGTAGTAAAACGAATTACTGGACAGTTGCTCCTTATCTCAAATCCTAACAAGTGCTGCAGCTTATGGTTTGTTTAGGGTAAGGCCACACTAAGCGATAGCGCGGCGATTTGACTCGCCGCGACTATTCGCCGCGACTTTTAATCCTCAATCGCTGGCGAAACTTTGGCGCTGGCGTCTATGGGAAATCGCGCAAAATCGCCAGCGTAAAAACACACGCGGCGATCTTTTTTCTATTGTCGCTCGAAATCGCCTAGCGAGGCGATTTCGAGCGACAATAGAAAAAAGATCGCCGCGTGTGTTTTTACGCAGCGATTCCCCATAGACGCCAGCGCCAAAGTTTCGCCAGCGATTGAGGATTAAAAGTCGCGGCGAATAGTCGCGGCGAGTCAAATCGCCGCGCTATCGCTTAGTGTGGCCTTACCCTTATATGTAGCTTCTGTTTAGTGAAATTATCCCGTTTTCAAGGAGAGTGGGGGAGGAGTTCTGGGGAAAACAAAGCAGTTTTCCATACTTTTATTAAGTCAAAGTCCAGTAAAGAAATAATGTTAAACTTAAAGTACAGGTATGAGATCCGTTATCTGGAAACTCATTATCCAAAAAGCTCCGAATTATGTGAAGAGCGGCTCCCATAGACTCCATTTTAATTAATGAATTCAAATTTTTTTGAAGTTATTTCCTTTTTCTGTGTAATAATAAAACAGTCGCTTGTACTTGATCCCAACTAAGATATAATTAATCCTTATTGAAGCAAAACCAGCCTATTGGGTTTAATTAGTGTTTAAATGATTTAAGTAGAGTTCAAGTATGGAGATCCAAATTATAGAAATATCCATTATCCAGAAAACCCCAGGTCCTGAACATTCAGCTTCCTGGGGTGTACGATCTACAGGGTCACATGTAGTATCCCAGAATGGGGTAACTGTCCTGGGCATCAGTCAGTGCAGGGTGAATTGGGCAAGTTGCATACCCTAAAGCTTTTCTCCCAGCACCTGTATGTGGACTTTGTGTGCTCCGGACAGCACCAGGGACAAGTGCATTTTTTTCTGGAGCAGTGTCTCATGCTACCTGATATTGTTATTATTCTTTATATAGGGCTGCATATAAGGGTGCACTTACCAATATTCTACATCAGTTCCTTCCCCAATGGAGCTTACACTCTAATGTCCCTATCACTTTCCCATCTTTCTGTGCCCCAGATGAGCTTACAGTCTGAGGTCCCCATCACTTTCCCATCATTCTGTGCCCCAGTGGAGCTTACAATCTAAGGTCTCTATCACTTCCCCATCATTCTGTGCCCCAGCGGAGCTTACAGTCTGAGGTCCCTATCACTTTCCCATCATTCTGTGCCCCAGTGGAGCTTACAGTCTGAGGTCCCTATCACTTTCGCATCATTCTGTGCCCCAGTGGAGCTTACAATCTAAGGTCTCTATCACTTTCCCATCATTCTGTGCCCCAGTGGAGCTTACAGTCTGAGGTCCCTATCACGTTCGCATCATTCTGTGCCCCAGTGGAGCTTACAATCTAAGGTCTCTATCACTTTCCCATCATTCCCTGCACCAGTAGAGCTTACAATCTAAGGTCTCTATGCCTTTCCCATCATTCTGTGCCCCAGTGGAGCTTACACTCTGAGGTCCCTATGACTTATTCACTTAGTAGTATCAGTTGTATGTTTTTGGGGTGTGGGAGAAACCCCGAGTGCCTGAGGGAATCCACTCAGACTTGGGGAGAACATATAAACTGCTTGCAGGCCATTGCCCTGGCTGGAATCAGTGCTACAAGGCCGCATGGCTAACCAACACCACGGTCTCCCACAGCCATTGTATTTCCTATTCCTAATAAAGGGGAATGGCTGCACTCAGGTTAAGAGGTTCCTAGTGGCACTGCCCTTACACCCCAACTCCTGGTTGACCCCTAGCCTGCATTTGGGCACCACATTTGCCTCAGCGCTGACCATTAAGCAGCAGGGAAACCAGAAACGCATGGAGGTCACATGACTTGGCAGCGGCTTTTATTACACAACAAACAGGACAATAGAGGAAGTCGTTGATTTCGCTTATTGTCAGGCCATATTTGATGTGCAAAATATGAACATCCGGAGCTCTGTGGGCCCCACTTCCCGCCGTAACTGGGCCCCGCTAATGGAGATATTGAAAATGTCATTTTATTTTTTTTGTAACCCTTTCCATGCTGCTTTTTGTTCTGTTCAGGCAGTATTCAATTAGACATTATCCACAAATGCAGAATCATGAGTTTCTCAGCTTCCAGCATCAATTTGCCTTTTGTTTAAAGGGGAGGTTCACCTTTGAGTTAACTTTTAGTATGTTATAGAATGGCCAATTCTAAGCACCTAGTCTTCATTATTTCATTTTTATAGTTTTTATTTTTATTTGCCTACTTCTTCTTCCAGCTTTCAAATGGGGGTCACTGACCCCATCTAAAAAACAAAGGCTCTGTAAGGCTACAAATGTATTGTTATTGCTACTTTTTATTACTCATCTGTCTATTCAGGCCTCTCCTATTCATATTCCAGTCTCTTATTCAAATCAGTGCATGCTTGCTAGGGGAATTTGGAACCTACAAACCAGATGGCTGAAATTACAAACTGGAGAGCTGCTGAATAAAAAGCTAAATAACTCAAAAACCACAAATAATAAAAAATGAAAACCAATTGCAAATTGTCTCAGAATATCCCTCTCTACATCATACTAACAGTTAATTTAAAGGTGAACAACCCCTTTAAAGGGGGGTTGAATTTGTAATCAATCCCACCTTTATTCCTTATTGGGTGTGTAATAAGTGAATATGGGGGAAGGGGCTGTACCTGTTAGATAGTGAGTAGTGTATGGAGCTGGGGGGCTGCACATTGGGTCTTAATTAATGGCTTCTGCTTCCAGCGGTTGGTTACATACATGCCATGCACCTACTTCTGCCTGTCTATGCATTAGAATCTAATATTCCCCCCAGATGAAAGGGGATCAGGGTGCATTGTCCTGTGTGAATGTAAATGAAGCCCCCCGCCCTTCCTCTGACGTCCCTTCCATGAATCCCCAGCTTCCTGCCCTCGGCACTTGGAAAGAATCATGTTTTTGGGGCAAAGCCGTTGTGCGTTTCTATGAGTCAGACGGGATTTCTGTGATGTTTATCACGTTCCCCACATATAGGGATTTTTTCCAGTAAGTTCTATATTTGGGGGGGTCAGTAGAAATGAAGTCATTTGGGTCGTGCCATTAGTCATAAAGGAAACTGAGAATAAAAACCTTCCCAATCCTTACGGTGCCTTTGAGAAGTCTTTGTGTCGACTCAGATAATCAGATAATTGGGCCGTGGGATTCTGTTAGACCAGAGTAGAAACACAATGAGACCTTAATGTAGGATGTAGCCAGTGAAATTCTTAAAAATGTATCCTTTATATACAAGAGCCATGAATATCCTGTAAATGATATCCTTATAAACGGTGCCTAGTGATGTCTTTGGATATATTCTGAGTTTAGAGATGTCATTTCTGTCACATGACTCCCTGAAACCTGTGTATTATAAAAAAAAAAGTACCCCCTGTTGCAAAATATAAGGAGGTCACCTCAGAGTTCCATGACCTGTATAAAAACACAAGGCCGTCTTTAACTTATTATATCCTTATATTTTATAAGAGGGGGCACTTTATTCACTCTCTGACTTTCCCCCTCTGTTTTACAGATTAATCAGCCACTCGATGGGGATTAAAAGTGGATCACCATTTTGTGTCGCCTTTCCCACCCGCAATAGCAAGACCAACAATTTTACCACTTCTTCTATAGAAACAATGAAACTGGTATTAGCTGAATGGCAATTATGGATTTTTAAATCTAGTTCACAGTAAAGCAAGCCATATGATTGCACCAAATAGCTTTTCTCTTGTACAGCGCGTATCTCACGTGCTCGCCAAGCTACGGAAACGCCCACCCCAACGCAGTGGAATACAAGTATTAATTGCATGAAGAATCTGCTGACGAAGCGGAACAAAAAGAGAAATCTTTATTTATCTTTCGAGATTTATAGTATTAATATTTATATAGAATCTACAAATATATATATCTATTTTTGTGGTGATGAAGATGGCCCCTCAGAATGCCGACTCCGAATCTATGCAAGTTCAGGAGCTCCAGCTGAGCAAGCTAAAGAATGAGGAGACCAAGGAGAACGAGAGCCGCGACGAAACCATCAGTGAGAGCTCCATTGACCGCATCCCAGTGAAGCTATGGGTGATGCACGGTGCTGTCATGTTCGGCAGAGAGTTTTGCTACGCCATGGAGACGGCTTTGGTGACCCCCGTTCTTTTGCAAATTGGTAAGTCTATACTTTTTGGTTCTGTGTATGAATTTTAGCGGCATGGTGCTAAATTGTATGATTGGTGATATTGTACCCCCAGGGCAAGCCAGTCCCTCAGATTAGAAAGATTTGATCTAACTATACCTTGAATGGATAGTGGTGAGGTTTTCACATGAGCTGATCGAATTCACTAATCGATTGGTGGGCCCAACTGGGCTAATTGCCCACCCAAGGTAAAAGATTGAATTATAACAGGGACTTGTGCAGACCTGTTGGGAGAGAGCCTCATCAATGGTTCAATACATTTTTATTGCTCATTTTCAAACTTTGGCAGATTCCTGGCTAGATATTTGTTGGACAGCCAGATGTTTGGACCCATTACATGAGCCAATAAGCTTCTGAATAAGCTAAAGTGGCTGAGTTTGCACCAAGTATTGGTTAATCTATTGTGCTGGTTATTTTGGGGGGTGGAGGGCATGGGCAGTGGTTAAGGAGCTATGAGGACAGTAAGAATGGTGAGGTAGAAGGAAGTGGGGGTACCACAAAGAGATTAGGGAAGGATCTGCATGGGACAAGGAGACTGATTGGTGATGGAGCTGAAATGAGGGAGTACATAGAGAGCTGTTGGGTCATAGGGATCAGTGGGGGAACTGAATGGAGATTGGGGGAAGAGTTAAGGTGGCCATACACTAACAGTCACTCGTTTGGTGAGGTGGCGGTCACTCTAGGGCCATACAATCGGATTACAATGATGGGAATAGGAGCCATCGGGACAAGGATTGCATAAACTAGCTGATGCAGTCCACGATTGGACAGGAAAATCAAAACTGATTGTCATCGGCCTGTTTTATGGCCAGATACCGACTGGAGAGTCCTGTCGGAAGGCCCCATACACAGGCAGATAAGGTGCCAAATCTATCTAAAGGCCTCGAATCTGCCCATGTCTGGCCACCTTAAAAAAAAAAAAAAAAAAAGGAATGGGTGTACAAGAGCAAGGAGACTAGTTACGTGGGGTGCAGAGACAACCAGGTGGAGATCAGGGAAGGAGCTGGTGATGGGGTTCCAGTAAGTTTCTCCCAGGCCCTGTTATGCACCAGCAAGCTGAGACCTCGGCACAAAATGCGACTGATGTTGGATTGCCCTGGCAGAGTTATTGCTTTGTTTTGTAATACAATACAATATGACATGAATTTGCTATTCTTTGGTTTGGGTTTCTACTAACATTGATTTATGTTCATTTTCACCCTGATCACTTTCATCTTGAGTCCCCCACATGTAACATTACCTTGTGGATTTACCTAATGCTCTGTAAAATAATGTTCTATATATGACTCCTGTAACCATGTTGGTAAATTTGAACGTTTTACTCCAAGTCAAACCACACAAACTGGTATCTCCCAACCACCTCTCCTTTCCAGTTAAAGACTGGGGTGTCTGCCGTCTGGCCCAATTAGACATATTTCTTTTATTACAGTCACTAAACCTGGAATGCCAAGGCCAGCAAGGCTTTATCAGCAGTGCCCAAATCATCGTCAGTTCATGTCTTTTTAATCTCAATATCCCATTAGTGATAGCAAGTGATCTGAACCTGGCACATCTCTCACTTGTCATGTTAATAAATGACAGTGCTTAGTCACTGGGAACAAAACTGGGACCAGATACTGAGAGAGAATTTGCTCTGCAATTTTATCACTGAGATTCTGCCATCCCTGGCACAGTTTTGTTCCCAGTGACTAAGCACTGTCATTTATTAACATGACAAGTGAGAGATGTGCCAGGTTCAGATCACTTGCTATCACTGATGGGATATTGTGATTAAAATTACATGAACTGCCGATGATTTGGTCACTGGCACTGAATAAGCTGTCATTAAATAATAATGCTTGTATCTGTGTCTGAAATGTGTAATGGTTGTCAATGTAGTACAATTTGATGAAACGTGAATCATTTTTAAGTGCATAGTTATTTGCTTTCTGTTATAGTCTCAACTCATCCTAAATGCACTGCAAGCAACAGTACTGCCCTGGTTATGGCTAAGATTCTAGCTATCTGTATAACAGAACATTCTGTCCCAGTGGCTGCACAGATCCTATCTGATCCCCATTGTAAGCAGCAGTCCTGTCCTGCTTTATGGCAGCTGAGATTCTAGCTATCTGTATAACAGAACATTCTGTCCCAGTGGCTGCACAGATCCTATCTGATCCCCATTGTAAGCAGCAGTCCTGTCCTGCTTTATGGCAGCTGAGATTCTATCTATCTGTATAACAGGGCATTCTGTCTCGGTTGCTGCACAGATCCTATCTGATCCCCATTGTAAGGAGCAGTCCTGTGACTGTCCTGCTTTATGGCTGAAATTCTAGCTATCTGTATAACAGAGCATTCTGTCCCAGTGGCTGCACAGATCCTATCTGATCCCCATTGTAAGCAGCAGTCCTGTCCTGCTTTATGGCTGAGAGGACATATAACATTAGACCCCTCTCCCCAATATAACAATCTTACCGCCCTATGACCGGCCTGAATAGGGCACAGCTTTTATTACGTAATAGAATTTGTGCAATTGTATTACACAATCAGTCCCACCCTATGAATGTTGGGTGGCATTGCTTTATGATGACTCTCTTGGATCAAGAGTGGATTGCAACAGAGCACCTGTATTGTGACTCAGTAAGTGGCATCTAAACACTGGAATGATCTGTCTCTCTGCCACTTATTTACCTTCTAACACGAGTCACCAGGGACGGTGTGAGCAAAATCATCTGAGCGTCTGGAATTTTCCACTGCAAAACCTCTTCTCTCTTATCAAAGCCTTAATATAGAGTCTAATAACACAAGATATGAGCTGGGAACCCAACGAGAGAGCAGCTAAATAATTCAGTTGTCCGTATGGAGCAGGGAGAGTTATTTTGAGGCGCAGACAAAACAGTTAAGAGATTAAAGAAACTTGACAAACTGGTGTCCTGTGTATTTACCCTGTAGCTGCCAAAGACACATGGATGGTAAATATGGCTGGTAAATCCCATGTGGGGGAAAGGGCATTGAGAATATTCTAAAATGTTGCTTTAGGTAGGATCATTTGCCCTCCAGCCTCCAATTGCATTACAAGGGGATTCTTGTGCGCACATTGAGAGAGGCCACATCCCATTGTATATCTCCCAACATTGGTGTTATCAAAAGAAAGACAAATTAGAGCAGCACACATGCAGCCAGTTATACTGAGGCAATATATTCAGACTCCACCCACTTTTCCAAAATGTTCTGCCCCTTTTCAGGTCATGGCTGTTGTACTGTCGTGAACAAAACAAGACCTTTGGCAGGTACGCTATATCCCTAAACACTCTCTGAATTTAGCCCAACTGATATGTGGCTGAGCCCCAACAAAATCAGTTGATGAAGTCATTATTTTGGCCTTTACATAAGCCTCTTAACTAGATTTTTGCACATGATGCCTACAGGGAACACTAAGGTGCTGTTCCGTTTTTAAATTGACCCCTAGCAGCATGGTGCGAAGGGGCTCCCCCTTAACATAGTAATTTCTTGAAGCTATCTAATGTATCTGACTTATATTTGTCATGGAGAGAAATGCACAACTTCACAGGGAGATTATTGCATGATCCATATATATATAGATATATATATAATTTCTAGTAATCATATCCTCCTTAACTGCCTATTTTCCTGTATAACAAATCCCAACTTGGCCAGCCTTTCCCCATAACTGATCCCTTCCATTCCTTTTATCAGCTTAGTCGCTCTTCTCTGTACTTTCTCTATTTCATTACTGTCCCTTATATATTTATATATAGTGATCATATCCCCTTATATATATATTTATAGTGATTATATCCCCTTATATATTTATATATAGTGATCATATCCCCTTATATATTTATATATAGTGATCATATCCCCTTATATATTTATATATAGTGATCATATCCCCTTATATATTTATATATAGTGATCATATCCCCTTATATATTTATATATAGTGATCATATCCCCTTATATATTTATATATAGTGATCATATCCCCTTATTTATTTATATATAGTGATCATATCCCCCTTATATATTTATATATAGTGATCATATCCCCTTATATATTTATATATAGTGATCATATCCCCTTATATATTTATAGTGATCATATCCCCCTTATATATTTATATATAGTGATCATATCCCCCTTATATATTTATATATAGTGATCATATCCCCTTATATATGTATATATAGTGATCATATCCCCCTTAACTATCTTTTCTCCAGTGTAACCAATCCCAACTTGTCTTTCCCCAGAACTGATCCCTTCCATTCCCTTTATCAGTAAGTTTATTTAGCCACAAGTACTCCCAGCACCTTCTCCATCGTGGACTTGCCTTACACAGTCGCATTAAGGGCACAAGTTGCTGCAGATGTTTAAATCCATTTAAATCCCAGGTGCCTAATATTACCTTTATTAACAATGAATCTGCCACTTAGCCGCCCAGAGTGCCAGTTTGTCTAGATCCCACTTCAAGGTGCTGCATCTTGGATGGAATTTATTGGGCTGCATAGTTCTTGTTAGTAAGGCGTGAGCCATTGGAACCACATAAATGAGTTGTCCGGCATTTAGTGACCACAACAATTTCTATTTAGGAAACACTGGAACAAATGTGTGTGTGACATTAGTCTAAGGACTTCCTTGGCAGCCAGTTCTCCCGCCGCTCATATGTTCCCTGCCTGGTTTCTGCACTCAGCTGCCTCACATCTTGCCATTTTGTAAATACACAAAGGTCAGTTAAGGTTTGTGCAGGACCTTGTCTGTATCGATATGAACGTTTTTTTAACTCTAGCCCACAAGAAAATATGTTCTGCTTCAGTAGAGGGCCACCGATAACAAGAGTCTTCTCCTCCTCTACCTCAGTCTGGGGCCACAGGGACACCCTGATGTATAAAGCAGTTTATATGAGGTGTTACATGAGGTATTTTGCCTTCTTAAGTTACACAAATATAATAATTATGTGTAAGTGGATGGAGCTTGTGGCAAGTAGTTTATGTGAGGGGTGCCTCTTATCTAGGTGGGTTTCACCTCACAGATAAATTTATACCATGTGACACACACACACATAGAATGATGGGTAAGTGGGTGGGGCTTGTAACACGCAGTTTATCTGAGGTGTTTTCTTTATATTGAGATGTGTTTTGCTTTCACTGATTCATTTACATCACATGAATCATGAGGAAAACGCTGTTACAGCAGGAGACCGAGCCAAATACTGAGTTTATACCCTGTTGAAGCAGAATGATATATGAGGGATTAGCAAAGGATTGTGGGAATCAGAGTTCCACCTCAGGTATAAATATCAGTGTGCCAGACAGTATTGGGAAATGGTTTTATGTGTTCAACCCCTTCCCTGTCGGCTATCACTGCTGAATGAGGAATTCTGTGGCTGGCGGAGTCGCTTACCATGTGCAAAACAAGTATCACATTTCAGCAGCTAAGAGCTGTGTGAGAACAGCAGGGTAACACACAGGTCTCTGCACAAGATGGCCGCCCTGATGATAAGCTTGTATGAGGTGCAGAGCTTAAAAGGACTCATTTAATGGGAAGAGAAATCACATGGCTTTTGTGAGAGCACTTGAAAAGGGAGTTGGATCTCCCAAAAAAACATTAAAGACACATCTGGGAGCTCAGCAGCTCCGCTAAATAGTATTTAAGGAATACAGGGAGTTTTGGTTTAGCAGCAGTTGGCTGGACGTTCTGGACAGAGAGGCGGGTGAAATAATTTTAAAATCCTTATTAAAGGTTAAGTAAAGGCCCAGTCGGAGTGTAACTTATTTTGCTTGTATTAAGACATGTGTGGCTACTGTCTATGGAGGTGAAGTGCAGCCCTCAACCTCACTCTTCTAGTGCGGCCCTCCTGCTTTTTGCTTAGGGAGAAGGAAACATAACAATCCTGTGTATCACCACGTCCCCTGGATACCACTGCACATATGCACTACAGAGACTGCACAGCAGCAATAAACCCAGACACAAACTGAGCTGTCCAGGTGTCGCTTCCCCTTTACGGGAGATGTATAAATATTATGTTTCTTGGCAGATCAATGGATGAGAGACCTGAGGTAATGTCATAAGAGACAATGTTTGCGGTCTGATAACTAGTTGGATTTATTAGTAACCTGCTGATGAAATGCAACTACCTGATTGCTCACTGTGCATTACTAGACTCGGTGCAAACATTGTGTTTCTTTTTACATTACACTTAAAGGCACATTGTCAGTCCCCCGTAAGCGGCCATCACAATTTTAGCCCCACCCACTGCTTTTGTGTTGTAGTCATGAAGAGAGGTGCAGTTTACTTTTAAAAGTTCCTGTGTTCCTGTACATCACTTGTCACACGGCAAAGGCCTTAACCAATCAATATCTTTATTATGTCACATTGTTGGACGGGTATTGTGTACCATTTGGGTTAAATTTATAACTCTGGGTTAATCATACTTTGTACCACTGCGTGTAGGGTTGCCACCTGGCCGGTATTTTACTGGTCTGACCGGTAAAAATGATCAGCACTCACAGGTCTTATATACAAAAATCATTTATTGTAGAACTATGGACTCCGTCCATAGTTCTACAATAAATGATTTTTTATAAGACCTGTGAGTGCTGATCCCTCTTCTGTTTTTGTACTGAACCTATGCTGATCGTGCACCCAGGCGTTTATATCACTTTGTTTCGTGAGTGCCGACATCCCGATATATATACCTGGCTTGCAACATTTAGATATAATATATATATATATATATATTATCTGCATCACAGCTGAAAAGCATATCTGACAACATTTTTTATTTAAAGCTTGAGGCAATTTATGATGTGCCATGGAGAAACAGCATAGGCCTACGTTATGTCCTTTATTTGCCTAAAATAAAGTTCTTTTGGCAAGCCTGTCTGTGGGATCTGTGAGCGCCTGTTGTTTCTCCTTGGTGTGATTCCTGCACCTTGAGTTGTAGGTCTGGGGACTGGGCATCCAGACCCCACATGGCAACTGGTAAGATTGTCTACTTGTGTGTCTATTTACCAAAAGTTATTTGTATGTGTTGCTTGGTAGCCCTTAAAATATAAGAAACACCCACAACCCACTATTTTACTAGCCTTGCTAGATGTGTCTTTATACATTGGATTGGGACAGATAGTGGAGCTAGAGCTTCATTTACCATTGTTTGTGCAACAGGTAGGAGCAAGAAATTGCCCCTTAAAGGGTTGGTTCACCTTTGAAGGAGAAGGAAAGGCATCCTGCACTTGGGGGTGCCAAGTGTTAGGCATCCCCAAGTGATTGTATTGACTTACCTGAAACCCCTGGCCGGTGCTCCTATAAGCAGAAAACTGCACCTGCCCGGGGTTATACCAGTGAGCACCACGGAGATATCCTCTTCCGGCTTCTTCTTTCTTCAAATTTCCCGGGGCAAACGCATGCCCAGTTGAACTAAATATCCGACTTTTTAGTTAAACTTCAGCTTTTCGTTCTACTGCGCAGCAGCGAGAAGAAAGCAGAAGACGGAAGAGAAGTGCTCACTGGTATAATCCCGGGCCGGTGCAGTTTTCTGCTGATAGGAGCACCAGCCCGTGGTGTCAGGTAAGTCAATACAATCACAAGTACAAGATGCCTTTCCTTCTCCTTTAAGTTACCTTTTAGTATGTTATAGAATGGTCATTATTAAACTACTTTTCAATTGGTCTTCATTATTTATTCTTTATAGTTTTTTAATTATTTGCCTTCTGCCTTTTTGCAGCTTTCAAATGGGGGGGGCCCTGAGCCAACCAAAACACATGCTCTGTAAGGCTTCAAATATATTGTTAGTGCTACTTTTTATTACTCGTCTTTCTTTTCAGGCCTCTCCTATTCATATTCCAGTCTCTTATTCAAATCTGTGCATGGTTTCTAGGGTAATTTGGGCCCTAGCAACCAGACTGCTGAAATTGCTTCTGCTGAATAAAAAGCTAAATCACTCAAAAACCATAAATAATAAAAAAGCTAAATCAATTGCAAAATGTCTCAGAATATCACTCTCTACAACATACTAAATGCTAACACAAAGGTGAACAACTCCTTTAATGAGACCTGTACACAAGTGGTGTTTCTGGTGTTTCTGGTGCCCATTTAGCTGAATTCTTTTTGGCACCGTTGCAAAAGACAACACTAATGAATAGTTTATGAAGGTGATCAATACATCTTATTGATAAAGTAAATGTTACCAATTAATGTATCGCTTTAGTAAATGGAGGCTCGCTAATAAACCATTACAGACTGTGCTCTAATTTTTATATGTAAATGCCTGGGAGAACTACGTGATCGGAATAAACACCATTAAAACAATTCTCTCCAACCTGCGGATATTCTATAATTGTTGCGTCCCATTAAACTAGTGTATCTTTGTGATTCAGACTCCCACGCTGCTACTTCCAGGAGTCAAACCAAGATTTTCACTTTGACACAAATTGTTGCGAGGAGCCGGCGATAGAATCGTTCACACGTGACCCAAGATTTTTCCACCGTACCCCGTGACCCGACTCAATACTCACACTTAATCCGACACAGTCAGCATTTCCTGTGAACCACAAGTTGCGCTGCTCTCACTATTGTTTAGACCCTGTTTCACCGAAGGGAAAAAAAAATAAAAAGGAATTATTTACTACAAGCGGTGTCCTGTTTGTTTAGAACTGCCTGGGAAATGCCAGGCTGAGAGGGTCTCAGTAGGAACGAGGACCGGCTCAGCGACCCGACGGCTGTTTTTGTTTTTTTTCTCGTAGTCGGAAGTTCCATTTCACGGCAGGTAAACAAGGTCGAAGCTGCCAGTAAACGTCCCAGAATGATCTGTGATAAGCCCTGAAATAATAGCGTTTCCTTAGGAATGTTGTCAACAGAATCTGAAATAAAGCTGTTTTGGTCTCTCCTGTTTGGAAGCGGTTCCTGTTTCCCACTCACAAATCAATGGATTTACGTGGATATATAAAGTTTTTTTCCCCCCAAAGTGACCTGGAATGGATTTGGGGCCTCAGTCATTTCCATCACGAGAATTATAAACCGGGATTGTTGTAGAACAGAATATCTTATAGGCAATGAATAAATCATTAACAACAAAAATAAGTCTAATGTTTCATTACAGAGGATCTTCTCCCAAAAACTTTGCAGAACAAAAGAAAATATCATTGTAAGCATCTTCTCCCAATATACATTCATGAAATATTTTAAGTGGTTCTATAGTTTCACGTGTGGGACCTGTTACCCAGAATGCTCGGGACCTGGGGGTTTCCGGATAAGGGGTCTTTCCGTAATTTGGATCTTCATACGTAATAGTAATTCTACTAAAAGTATTAATTAGATCTTGGTTTTCATCAAATACAAGGTACTGTTTTATTAATACAGAGAAAAAGGAAATCATTTTTTAAAACTTGGATTATTTGAATAAAATGGAGTCAATGGGAGATGGCCTTCCTGTGATTCTGAGCTTTCTGGATAATGGGATGCAGCATAATGTATCCAATACCTGTATTTCATCACTTCCACATATTTATAAAGCGACAGCATTTTTAACACAGTTTAAATACAGGTATGGGACCTGTTATTCAGAATGCACGGGATCTAGGGCTTTTCAGATAATGGTTCTTTCTGTAATTTGGATCTACGTACCTTAGGTCTAGTAAAAAATCTAAACATGAATTAAACCCAGTTTCAGTGTACTGCTGGCAATAAGGCTTAATTATATCTTAGTTAGGATCAAATACAAGCTACTGTTTTATTATTACTCAGAAAAAGGAAATCATTTTTTTAAAAAAGTGATATTATCTGATTAAAATGGAGTCTATGGGAGATGGCCTTTCTGTAATTCAGAGTTTTCTGGATAACAGGCTTCCAGATAACTGATTGCATACCTGTATTTGTTAATGCAATTGCTATTGAGAGCAGTGTCTGTCTGTCCATTTCTGTTCTCTCTACAGCCAGTTCAATGTAGCAGGAGCCAGCTGATTGACAGACCCAAAGGAGAACTGGATTTTGCTATATTGTTCTAAGGGTCAGACCCAGAGAACGGCTAAGGATAAACAGAGGCTGCTTTCAATAGCAATTATATCTAATTCAAGCTGTACTGTTAAAGGCAATATGGCAGCTCCTGCCCACAGGTATAAATACAAATATCCAGAGAAGGATTGTTCTGGACACACAATAAGCTATACCCTCATACTGTACTGTCTAAGGGAATCAATATGGCACCTCCCTCCTCCCATATGTATAAATACAAATATACAGAGAAGGAATGTTCTGGGCACACAATAAGCTATACCCTCATACTGTACTGTCTAAGGGAATCAATATGGCACCTCCCTCCTCCCATATGTATAAATACAAATATACAGAGAAGGAATGTTCTGGGCACACAATAAGCTATACCCTCATACTGTACTGTCTAAGGGAATCAATATGGCACCTCCTCCTCCCATATGTATAAATACAAATATACAGAGAAGGAATGTTCTGGGCACACAATAAGCTGTACCCTCATACTGTACTGTCTAAGGGAATCAATATGGCACCTCCTCCCATTCACTCTGAGAAATCCACACTCGCAGGGCTTAAAATTAAAAAAAATATTTTATTGCAGAACTAAAGACTGACGTTTTGGCCAAACCCAAGGCCTTTCTCAAAGTGCCAAATCTACAATGTACATGTCTTAAATCTACTTACTGGCATGAAAACAGCCCTCTAATCAATGATGTCATACTTAGGGATGGGCGTATTTGACCCGTTTCGTTTCGCCAAAAATTTCGATTGTGCCGCCATACAAGTCTATGGGTGTCATTTCCATGGCGAAACAAGGTGAAAAAATTCGCCCATCCCTAGTCATACTAGAGCGACTATTTAAAATATACAACATATACACCTATCAATTTTAAATACATACCCACAGGGTGGAACATGGGGCGTAGCCTACTTCATGCCAGTAAATGGGGTGCCCAATTGTGTCCATTTGTTGCACTTTGCCCACTGCCTTCTTTTAAGTAAATAACCCCTATTGACACTCACACAAAGACCATAACTAGAAGATACTGAGCTCTCACAACAAAATCTTTTAGGGCCCTCTTATAAACGTAAACCGAAACTTGCATTCTTGATAGTTACACCCCTTGCTTAGATTATTATCATCTGCACCATGTGAACTTGACCTTGTCCTTTGAAACTTTTCTGCCGTTCCCACTTCTTGGAGAGTGGAGTTCCAGCAATTCCAAGAACAGCAGTGTGTTTTCTAGGAAAGGAGAAGGGGCAGATAGAGCAGCACCCTTTTGCCCCTAGGGCTGGAATGTGCTTTCTCTGCACCCTGGGCTGTGTGTTTCTAATGGACAGGGGTCAGCCCCTTCCAGTTAATGACTTTGATGTACAATGGGAAGGGGGGTCAGCATAGAACACAAGAAGGTATAGGGCACTCAGGAACCAACATGCAGATCAGGCCAAAAAGGTGTTTGTTAAAAAATAGAAAAAATCTTTAGGGCTCTTACACACAGCCGTTTTGGCCTACGCTCCCCTGCGTTCCGTTCAGGTGAAGGGGAGCACAGTAGTAGACGCAATCGATTATTTTGAAGGGGGCTGTACTCATACAGACGCGTGTATGTGCCGAACGCAGGTGAAATGCAAAATGGTGCATTCCACCTGCGTTTGCCACTTACATGCATCTGTATGATGCAGCCCCCTTCAAAATAATTGACTGCGTCTACTCCTGCGCTCCCCTGCGGCTGAACGGAAGAAAGTGCAACGCAGGCAAAAACAGACTTGTGTAAGCGCCCTTATTTAAGCATTTCGTGTCCATCTGACACTAAGGACTCTTATTGACGAGCGGTTGTAGCTGCCGTCCCCTGCATTCCGTTTTTCTGCGTTCAGCTGCAGGGGAGCGCAGGAATAGACGCATTACATTTTTTCCAATGGGGCTGTACTCACACAGGCGCGTGTAGGCGCCGAACGCAGGAAAAATGCAGCATGTTGCATCTCAACCTGCGTTCGGCGCCTACACGCGCCTGTGTGAGTACAGCCCCATTGGAAAAAACGCAATGCGTCTATTCCTGCGCTCCCCCGGGGGCTGAACGCAGAAAAACGGAACGCAGGGGAGCGCAGCTACAACCGCTCGTCAGTAAGAGCCCTTAATCATAAGCCTTAACCAGTTCAATACAATGCCAGTATTTAAGAAGCCAAGTACCAATGGGAAAAAACGCCAAAGATTTTTAAAGGGACCAAACACCTTAATGAAAAATGTTATAAAACCAACATTTTCAAAAAATAATCGAAAAATAATAGTCCAGATATCAAGATAAAGAAGTTGTTGAATGCATCATAGAGTAGATATCAGAATCATATTAAATATGAAAAAACGGTTACAAACTAATGTAATATCAAACAATTTTATCGTTACGTAATGTCAGACATGTAAGAGACAAATTTCGAATCAACGCAATGTAATAGGTAAAATGGGAATTATATGAAGTAGAATAGTAAAGTCAATGGAATAGTAGAATAGTAAATACAATAGAACCTAAGTGAAATCCATAGATAAAGCAGAGATTGATTCGTTTAGTGGTAATAACTAGGGATGCACCGAATCCACTTTTTTGGATTCGGCCGAACCCCCGAATCCTTTGTGAAAGATTCGGCCGAATACCGAACCGAACCCTAATTTGCATATGCAAATTAGGGGTGGGAAGGGGAAAACATTTTTTACTTCCTTGTTTTGTGACAAAAAGTCAGGTGATTTCTCTCCCCACCCCTAATTTACATATGCAAATTAGGATTCGGATTCGGTTCGGCCAGGCAGAAGGATTCGGCCGAATCCGAATTCTGCTTAAAAAGGCCGAATCCTGACCAAATCCCGAACCGAATCCTGGATTTGGTGCATCCCTAGTAATAACAGGATACATAGAAATCTGAATTCATTTCTTTAGGTGGGTCAGACCTTTCCATCAGCTGTTTAGGATTCCTAAGTGAGTGCGCAATGCAGCCCCTATAACCTCACGCACCTGCCCCTATTTTCAGGTAATGACTGTTTTTGTTCAGTCTAGTCAATCAGTGTCATTCTATAAGGAATGTAACAAGACCAGCATCCGCATTTAGTGCAAGAGAAGAGAACTGTCCTCCACACAAGCAATGGGTTCCCTATATCACTTTTAACAATAATACGTTTTCTGTATGAATATTTGACGGTTATCGGGCTCCTGTTGGTTGTCCCTTGACATGATGTCACTGCGGCTTTAAATAAAGGTCCCTTTATGCTGCTTTGTATAGGGAATGGCTGGAAACGTTATTTTGACTTTTGCAGTAGAGGCGCACTGGGTGATTGTCATTATTGGAGGCCGGCCAGGGCCTTGTAGTGAGAGGTTAGCGGCGCTCATGTTACTGATTAAAAACCAACTCAACAGACGGTCGGTTCCTGTGTAAATAAAGGAAACCCTGGAGCAGCTGGTGTGGCTTAAGCTTCTAAATATCCATTTATCTGGCTGCGTTGTTGTTACAGCACTCTTGTTAATTATTCAAGGGCTCTTACACACGGCCATTTTTGTCTGTGCCCCCCTGCGTTGTGCTTTCTTCCGCAGGGGAGCGCAGGAGTAGACGCAGTCAATTATTTAGAAGGGGGCTGTACTCACACAGACGCATGTATGCGCCGAATGCAGGTGAAATGCAACATGCTGCGTCCCAACCTGCGTTTGGCGCTTGCATGCGTCTGTGTGAGTACAGCAGTATGCAGGATTTAGCTGATGTGATGATCTAGTAAATGGCTACAAAGTGACACTTGTGTAGGGTGACAGTTGTGCCCCTGATCCCGCTTTTCACCCTTTGTTCAGCGTCGGCTGTTTTTCTCCCGTGTTTGCATGTTGTTTATTGCTAAACAAATCCGAATTGTGATAGTGACACCTGCAGGTAAAGTGCCTACATTTGTTCCGCAGCCATGCAAAACATGAATGTCACCTGGGGCACCGTGTAAAGACAGAGTGTGATTGCTCACAACATTCCTTTTCGGCAGGATTCACTTTATGGAAATAGGCAAAAAAATAGGGCAAAAAAAATCTCAGCATAATGTCACAATGGGAAATGTTTTAGCAGGGATTTTAAAGGACCAGTAACATCAAAAAATGAAATTGTTTTAAAGTAATAAATATGTAATGCAGTATTGCCCTGCACTAGTAAAACTGCTGTTTTTGCTTCAGAAACACTACTATTGTTTATATTAATAAGCTGCTGTGTAGCCATGGGGGCAGCCATTCAAGCACAGGATACACAGTAGATAACAGATAAGTACTACTATAGTTTATATAAATAAGCTGCTGTGCAGCCATGGGGGCAGCCATTCAAGCACAGGATACACAGTAGATAACAGATAAGTACTGCTATAGTTTATATAAACAAGCTGCTGTGTAGCCATGGGGGAACCCATTCAAGCACAGGATACACAGTAGATAACAGATAAGTACTACTATTGTTTATATTAATAAGCTGCTGTGTAGCCATGGGGGCAGCCATTCAAGCACAGGATACACAGTAGATAACAGATAAATCCTATTATAGTTTATATAAATAAGCTGCTGTGTAGCCATGGGGGCAGCCATTCAAGCACAGGATACCCAGTAGATAACAGATAAGTACTACTATAGTTTATATAAACAAGCTGCTGTGTAGCCATGGGGGCAGCCATTCAAGCACAGGATACACAGTAGATAACAGATAAGTACTACTATTGTTTATATTAATAAGCTGCTGTGTAGCCATGGGGGCAGCCATTCAAGCACAGGATACCCAGTAGATAACAAATAAGTACTACTATAGTTTATATAAACAAGCTGCTGTGTAGCCATGGGGGCAGCCATTCAAGCACAGGATACACAGTAGATAACAGATAAGTACTACTATAGTTTATATAAATAAGCTGCTGTGTAGCCATGGGGGCAGCAGTTCAAAGGAGAAAAGGCTCAGGTTACACAGCAGATAAGACCTGTAGAACATAATGGTGTTATCTGTTATACACTATTTAACCCGTGCCATATAGCTTTTTCTCAATTTCCGTCATTGCTACACAGCAGCTTGTTTATATGAACTATAGTTGTGTTTCTGAAGCAAACACATCAGTTTTACCAGTGCAGCACAACAATACATTATATTTTCATTACTTTAAAAGACTTTAATTTCTTGGTGTTACTGTTCCTTTAAAAACACCACATCACACCAATAAATCATAAATAGGTCATCTCATTCTGTAAAAGTTACTGCTGTCACTTACCTGAGCTTATGGATCGACTCAGTATATATACAAAAAATAAAACTCACACTACAAGGCTGATTAGTAATTAATTCAGATTCACATTACATGGCATAAAAATCAGTGAAGTCTGCATCAAAATTGATTCGTAATCAGCTTCTATTACACATGACCTGACTTTGATGATTTCCCCTAAGCTTAGCTTCTCGGCAGCAGCCCTGAGCCCACTGAGCATGTGCAGTGCCACTGACTCACAAAAGAGGCCTAACCAGATCCAATATGGGGAGCGGCTGGGGGCAACTTTGAAGGCCTGGATCATTATTGTTATAAAGCTGCTGAACCTTTGGGCTGTACAGTAAGTTCAGTATATAAATTAAAGCATTTATCACCATATTCATTTTAAGGCTTTTGTTCTCCTTTAAATACTGCCAGTAAGGCTTTCAACATCTGCTGAAGTGTGAGAATGGAATTGTTTATTAAATATGTTCCTTGTTGCAGCGACAAGTTCTCAGCCTTATTTAGCCTTTAAACATTCTGCAGTTGTCATCTCTCCTGGCTAATTTATTTCTGTTTGGAACAATAGGGGCTCTGTAAAGGCAAAGCTGCGCCCAGAGTTTATTTATTGCCGTGCTGACACAGGCTGGGTAGTAGGTTAAAACAACACAAAGCAATCTGGCCAAGGCTGGGATAATGTATTCTTACTGCATAGAGATTTCTATTATTCTTTTACTCTAATTGTGAATATTCTGATGTTCTGATTGGCTGCTGGCTGTTTTAACACTATGAACATTCTAATGTTCTTATTGGCTGCAGTTTGGTCTAGTTCTGTGCACATTTCAATGCATTTGATTGGCTACAGCTTGATCCAGTTTTGTGAACATTCTAATGTTCTGATTGTCTATGGTCTGGTCTAGTTTTATGAACATTTTAATGTTTTGATTGGCTGCAAGTTGTTTTAACTCTATGAACAACCTACTGCTCTGCATACCATTTGGACTAGTTCTGTGAATGTTCTCTTGTTCTGTTCACTTTTAGAATGATATAGCAATATTCTGAGACAATTTGCAGTTGGTTTTCAATTTTTATTATTTGTGTTTTTTTTATTATTTAGCTTTTTATTCAGCAGCTCTCCAGTTTGCAGTTTCAGCAATCTGTTGCTAGGGTCCAAATTACCCTAGCAACCATGCATTGATTTGAATAAGGGACTGAAATATAAATAGGAGAGGCCTGAACAGAAAGATGAGTAATACAAAGTAGCAATAACAATACATTTATAGCCTTACAAAGCATGTTTTTTTAGACGACCCCCATTTGAAAGCTGCAGCAGAAGAAGGCAAACAATTCAACTATAAAAAATAAATACAGACCAATCAAAAAGTTAAAGGGGTTGTTCACCTTTGAGATAACTGTTAGTATGATGTAGATAGTGATATTCTGAGACAATTTACAATTGGTTTTCATTCTTTATTATGTGGTTTTTGCGTTATTTAGTTTTTTATTCACCAGCTCTTCAATCTTGCATCTCAACCAAACTGGTAACTAGCGTCCAAATTCCCCTAGCAACCATGCATTGATTTAAATAAGAGACTGGAATATGAACAGGAGAGGCCTGAATAGAAGGATCAGTAATAAAAAGTAACAATAACAATACATTTGTAGATTTACAGAGCATTTGTTTTTTAGAAGGGAGTCAGCGACACCCATTTGAAAGCTGCAAAGTGTCAGAAAAAAGGCAAATAATTATAAAACTAAAAAAAAATAATGAAAACCAATTGAAAAATTGCTTAGAATAGGCCATTCTATAACATAATAAACTTTACCTTAAAGGTGAATCACTCCATTGACACACCATAGTCCTGTCAAATTTCACCCCATAACGCCACCCCTTTATGTCACTGCCTGCCCCCCACCTGCTGGTAAAATATTTTCAGAAAGGTGGCGAGCCTAGTCATTACAAATACTAAATGGGACTTGGAGCCATAAGTTCTCCTTTAAATGAGAGTCTCAAGGGTTTGTGTGGTTTAATTGAAATAAAAGCTTCATTTGCCAGTGAGCGTGTGCCGACGGTGTTTAGAAAGTGGGATTAGAACTACTAAAGCAAATAAGACAGATAAGGAAGAGCAAGCAAATAGAACCATTAGGTAATAACTGCTCGTTGTGTAAGTAAATATATGGGATAAGTTTATGGTCTATATAAGGGATAGAATGTATGAAGGTAGAACTCAAATAATGAAAGATCATGTAATTCAAACAAGCTTTCCATTATGTATTGATGAAATATTGGCTGTATATAGGTTGGCATTGTCCACTTACCTGCCTTGCTCCCGACCCATTCAGCAATCTATTGCCTGTGCACTGGGCCAAATTGACAGGATTAGGTTGGTGAGTGTATGGTAAGCTTTACTTACAGAGAGACTGACGGATACAAACACAGACTGACAGACACATCAGACATACTTAGTAGTGATGTGCAAGCCGGCCCGATACCCATGGAACCCGCGGGTTGAGACTTCCGGCTTCCTGTTTTATAGACTGGCGCCTGCCCTGCCCCTTTTGTGACTTCATCGGCGGGGTGGGTCTATAAATGGTGGGGGGTAGGCGGGTGTAGGTCGAGGTTTTCTCGACCTGCACATCACTAATACTTGGCATAAACACATACACTGGCACACATGCTCATGCACACAGACATATATATAAAGCCCAGCCATTGGACACCCACACATTGAATTGTGCATAGAGACATATCCACATCCTCTCCCACCCAATGTCACTTAGATGCAGGACCGCCATCAGAAATCACAGGGCCCCATACGACAAAATTTCCTGGGCCCCTTGGGCTGCGCCCACTGCAAGCCCCACCTACAGGTCCGCCCTCGCCACCCCACAGGTCCGCCCCCCACCACACAGTAAAAAAAACAAAAAAATTTTGGTGGCTAGGGTTCCCACATGTTAATAAAAAATAAAAAGATATTGGTGGTCAGGGCCCCCCATAATAAACATTTGTGACCACACACCCCCATTAAAAAATATTGGTGGCTAGGACCCCACATTGGGGGGCCAAAATTGGTGGCCAGGCCCCCCCCCCACATTATAAGAAAATTGGTGGCCAGGGCCCCTTAAACGTCCATGCCTTGCTGAAGTCAGCAACTCTCAGAAAGATGGGGGGCCCGGATAATCAAGTAAGTGTGGCATGCCCAGGCCCCCTACAACTCTCCCCCCCTGTCCCCCCCTGATGGCTGCCCTGCTTAGATGTATGAGCTAATGATGTGGCAGGTCTTGTTCTATTACAAATAAGAGTCAATTTTCTCACCCCCTCATCTCTCCTTGCTCCTGCCTCCTAAATATCTTATATTATATAGCCCAGCTGCAGGGGATTGCTGCAATTGCCTCATTGTATTTGTTAGTGATGCACAGACAGCAACTCCGTGTTTGGCTTGGGTGAAGGTCAAATTGGACTAGTAAAGGTGGGCATACATGGGCAGATTAAAGCTGCCAATATCGGTCCTTAGACTGATTCGGCAGCTTATCTGTCCATGTGTTGGTGGCTCCCGACGTGTACTCCCAATCAATATCAGGCCTAAAATTGGGCAGATATCGATTGGTCAAGTGATTTTTTTGTACTATCCAGGACCGCATTGGCTAGTTGATGCGGTCCTGCGACCCGTCGGAGCCCATTCTGATTGTAATCTGATCGTTCAGCCCCAGGGCCAAATGTTCAGCCATTAGTGGGCATATCGGGTTAAGATTCGCTCATTCGGTGACCTTGCCAAACGAGCGGACCTTATAGTGAGTGTATGGCCACCTTTATCCTTGTAATTCAGCTGGGCTACAGGTCCCTCGTTACTAATCCCCAATGGGAGCCAATCAGAGAGAAAAAATACGGACCCTTAAAGGGGTGGATCACCTTTAAGTTAATGTTCAGTATGATAGAGAATGGCCAGTTCTAAGCAACTTTTTAATTGTGTCATTATAGTTTTTTAATGATTTGCCTTTTTTCTTATGACTTGTTCCAGCTTTCAAAATGTGGGTCACTGACCCCATCTCAAAACAAATGCTCTGTAAGGCTACAAATGTATTGTTATTGCTACTTTTTATTTCTCATCTTTCTATTCAGGCCCTGTTTATATTTCAATATCTTATTCAAATCAGTGCGTGGTTGCTATGGTAAATTGGACCCTAGCAACCAGATTGCTGGAATTGCAAACTGGAGAGATGCTGAAAAACGTAAAAAAGCCACAAATAATAAAGAATGAAAAACAATTGCAAATTGTCTCAGAATGTCACTCATAATACTAACAGTTAATTTAAAGGTAAGAACCCCTTTCAGTCCCATCTCAACTTTAGGCTGAGATGGTTTAGGGTTTGGTGCTGGACCCATGCATCCCTAGACAAATCTACCTGAGGCTTCACCTCACTGCTAAAAGGAATCACTGCACTGTTGCAATATAAACATTTGTTTCTAACATTGTGATTGAATATAAATTAAATTTTGCAGAAATAAAGATGCCCATGGTAAAATAAGCCAGACATTTAAAGGGACACTCTCAGCATTATTTAAAGAGTTTCTTAGTTCGCAGAACCAGTATTTACCTTAATGATAAATCTAAATAGTTGCAGTCAGTGGTCCCAAAGTAACCCTTGCAGCTGTACTGTGGTGTGTTGCATATAGGCCCCCCCCCCCGGTGACACCTTTCTAGCAATTAGCTCCAGATTGCCCAAATCTATTGGAGAGCAGGCAGTTACCCAAAAATAACAGAACAGGGACCTGATATACACCACGGTGAACACATTTTGGGTTGGTCAGCCTCGGCAATAAATAGAAGTAGAAAATGATCGCGTGATGGGTATTTTTGGATCAGTCGTCGCCTGTATGCAACTAGAAGGTGTCAAGACTATTATCAGGGCAGTCTGGAGGTTGTATGTGTGCTGACTTTAACAACTTAACTCCTAGGAAAAACACTGTGTTCAGATTTAAAGGGCATGTATTGTAAACACAAGGGGTTTGCTATAGCTGATTTTAGAAAATACAAGTTGCTGTGTTTTTCTTGCCCTTTACTCAGCCGGTGGTGTTTTGCTCGGTACAGGCTGCCTGTGAATCGTCTCGTATTGACAGAGTTAGAGTGCGGCTGTATTTAATCACGCCAGGTGATCCTTTTATGATAATTTCCCTGTGAATAAGGGAGCGCCCTGCACTGTTTCCTTACATTGAGATAAATTACATCCCCGCTCCCCTTTATTTATTTTTGTGCTGGCCCTAGAGAAACCTCTGCCAGTTCTTAGGGGTGGCATAGAATTCTGTGCTGTTCTTGACATAAAGCGATTTCAATTATGGATATTTATATTGGGAACTGACATATGGCTACATTGCACTGGCTTCTTTGCTTGCAGGAGGATTAAGTGCCCTACGAGGGCTGGCCAGTACTGTTCTAGGTCCTCAAACTTGTATCTGTTGGTTTCATTTTGTATTTAAATCAAGGAGCAACCCTTGGGGGAGTCAATGACCCTCATAGCAGCAGTTCTGCTGCCCCTTCAGTGGCTTTGCTAAATATCAATTTAAATAATGACCCCCCTCTTAACCATGCCTTAAACATAAAGTAGCTTAATTGCAGTTCTGAATTCCCCAGGTCAGAAGCCTTCTAAGAAATGCTCAGTATAGCTCCTCCTTTTCAAAGCAAGCTAGTGTGTAGCTATCCAGGGAAGCAAATTAAATATTGATTCCATGAAATGCATTACTGGTTAATAGAAATATTACTGCAGTATTAATGGGCCATTGTACATAGCCATGATTGGTAAAATTACAATCTAGTTACATAAGAAGAAAGAAACAATCGTTCTGTGAATTAATATATATTTATGTATCCATCATTTCTAGAATACATAATGGCTAAGCAGCCTTACAAATTGGGGTTATTGCTATGGGCCCTGAACATATCAAGTTTCATGGTAGGAAGAATGGTGTTGGCAACAGGTCATGATAGAGTAGGACAAGATGGTGACAGTTGCTTATTATAGAGATAGTAGGCCAAGATAGCGACAGTTGCTCATGAGGTAGACAGTAGTTTATAATGACAATAGCTGGTGATGGAGACAGTAGCTCATGATGGAGACAGTAGCTTATAATAGAGTTAGTAGCTGGTGATAGAGACAGTAGCTCATGATGGAGACAGATTATAATGGAGACAGTAGCTCATGATGGGGACAGTAGCTTATGGTGGAGATTTTAGTTTATAATGGATACAGTAGGTTATGATGGAGACAATAGTTTATAATAGCGTTAGTAGTTGGTGATAGAGATGGTAGCTCTTGATGGAGACCGCTTATAATGGAGACAGTAGCTTATGATGGAGATACTAGTTTATAATGAAGACAGTAGCTTTTGATGGAGACAGTAGCTTATGATGGAGAAAGCTTATAATGGAAACAGTAACTCATGATGGAGACAGTAGCTCATGATCGAGACAGTAGCTTATAAGGGAGACAGTAGCTCATGATGGGGACAGTAACTTATGATAGAGAGTAATTTATAGTGGAGACAGTAGCTTATGATGGAGACAGTAGCTCATGATGGGGACAGTAGCTCATGATAGGGACAGTAGCTCATGATGGGGACAGTAGCTTATGATAGAGAGTAGTTTATAGTGGAGACAGTAGCTTATGATGGAGACAGAAGCTCATGATGGAGACAGAAGCTCATGATGGAGACAGTAGCTTATGATGGAGACAGTAGCTTATGATGAAGACAGTATCTTATAATAGAGACAGTAGCTTATAATGGAGACAGTAGCTTATAATGGAGACAGTAGCTCATAATGGAGACAGTAGCTCATAATGGAGACAGTAACTCATGATGGGGACAGTAGCTTATGATGGAGAGTAGTTTATAGTGGAGACAGTAGCTTATGAAGGAGACAGTAGCTTATGAAGGAGACAGTAGCTTGTGATAGAGATAGTAGTTTATGATGGAGATAGTAGTTTATAATCCAGATAGTAGCTTATTATGGAGACAGTAGCTCATGTTGGAGATAGTAACTCATGATGGAGACAGTAGCTTATAGTGAAGATAGTAGCTCATGCCTGAGAAAGTAGTTCATGATGAAGACAGTAGTTTATAATGGAGACAGTAGCTTATGATGGAGATAGTAGCTCATTATGGAGACAGTTGCTCATGATGGAGACAGTAGCTTATAATGGAGACAGTAGCTCATGATGGAGACAGTAGTTTTTAATGGAGACAGTAGCTCATGATAGAGACAGTAGCTTATGATGGATATAGTGACTCGTGATGGAGATAGTTGCTGGTGATGTACATAGTAGGACAAGATAAGTGAAAGTAACACGTCATGTGTTGGCAAACTTGTTGCTTTGCTTTTGGTATCTTGGTTGGGATTGCTAAGAGGTTGTACTTGAGCAGCTGGAGGGCCATTGGTTGGACAGTCTTGTTTTATATACCCGGCTAGTTATACATAACTAGCCTGGGGCCCCACAACATCTAAAGACAGTATTACTCATGACCAGACAGTCATGTTACATGAACTGGCTACTCACTATTGACTTGCTGCCTCTCTGTTTTAGGTCTTCCTGAGCAATACTACAGCCTAACATGGTTCCTGAGCCCCATTCTTGGCTTGATATTCACTCCCATCATTGGCTCTGCTAGTGACCGCTGCACACTGAGATGGGGCCGCAGGCGTCCTTTCATTCTCGCTCTGTGTGTTGGAGTTCTCCTGGGAGTTGCACTTTTCCTCAATGGTTCTGTTATTGGTGAGTACAAAGACTCGTCTCTTCATGGACTCAGAGACTCATTTTAACTGAAAGTCATGTGGTCAATAACTGTTCATTTTTATTGTTCTGCCAAAGGAATCTTAAAGAAATACTGTCATCCCTTTATCAGTGACCGGTGTGTAGACCTGACACTGGTCCATACTTGACTGGCTGCAGCTTGGCCTCAAGCCTCTTTTAGCCCATTGGCTACAACATATGACTTGACACTGCCCAATTGTTTTGGCTTATATGCACCCAGTAAGAGGAAACAGTATCCTGGCCATAAGTTCTAGATATCTTTAAAGGGATTGTGTCATGATTTTTATGATGTAGTTATTATTTCTAAATTACACTTACACTGCAAATAATTCACTCAACAATGAAAATGTCATTCCTGAACCAGCAAGTGTATTTAGTTGTAATATTGGTGTGTAGGTGCATCTCAGGTCATTTTGCCTGGTCATGTGCTTTCAGAAAGAGCCAGCACTTTAGGATGGAACTGCTTTCTGGCAGCCTGTTGTTTCTCCTACTCAATGTAACTGAATGTGTCTCAGTGGGACCTGGATTTTACTATTGAGTGTTGTTCTTAGATCTACCAGGCAGCTGTTATCTTGTGTTAGGGAGCTGCTATCTGGTTACCTTCATATTGTTCTGTTAGGCTGCTGGGGGGTGGGGGGGGGTTGATATCAGTCCATCTTGCAGTACAGCAGTAAATAGTGACTGAAGTTTATCAGAGCACAAGTCAAATGACTGGGGGCAACTGGGAAACTGACAATATGTCTAGCCCCATGTCAGATTTCAAAAATAAATATAAAAATTCTGTTTGCTCTTTTGAGAAATGGATTTCAGTGCAGAATTCTGCTGGAGCAGCACTATTAACTGATGTGTTTTAAAAAAAAAAATTTTTTCCCATGACAGTATCCCTTTAAATTATCACCAGCAGTAGAAAGTGTAGGCGAGGCGGTATAGGACGCACATAGTATACCACCTATGGATTTATATGGTAGGGTTGTAAGTGTTTTTTTTAAATTATTTTGTTTAAGCTCAACTGCATGTATGTAAATACTTGTTCACTTGTTCAAACATCACTGTATCAGTAACAGTTATTTTCTGAGTAAACCTAACCCCAACGCCCTGCATAGCAGCAAAGGACATTGTTTCATTAGAAAGATCACTACAGAAACACTAAGAGCGTGCTACATGCATAATAACTATAGGGGAAGTCATTTATCTCTTAAAGGGGAACTATAGCAAAAATGAAAATTGAATATAAGCTTCAGCATACTGATATAAGAAACTTTCTAAATACAATCAATTAACAATTCGGTACGGTTTCTGAGATAATCAAATTTATCTTCACTATTCCTCTCTCAGCATCTGTTTCTCTTCATTCTGTCTTCATGCAGCAGTTGGTTGTCAGATATTCACTGACAGTTAGATCCCATATATCTTATAGGGGGGCTCCTTTTGCCTAGAAGATGTATTAGAGCTCACTCAAATAATTTGGCTGAATCCAAATCCTTCTGAAAAAGGCCGAATCCTGGATTTGGTGCATCCCTACTTTTTACGACTCTTCTTTCTATTCAGGCCTCTCCTATTCATATTCCAGTCTCTTATTCATATCAGTGCATGGTTTCTAGGGTCATTTGGACCCTAGCAACCAGATTGCTTAATTTGTAAACTGGAGAAGCTGCTGAATAAAAAGCTTATCAACTAAAATAATAAAAAATGAAAACCAATTGCAAATTGTCTTACAATATCACTCCTTTATCAAGACATGTGATGTCCTCTGTGTGTGTATATATATATATATTTCAAAATGGGGCATTTGGAGTTCATAATATCTCTTTATTTAATTGCTTTATACACATTATTTCCCATTGGGACAAAAATGCACATTGTTTCTTACTATTAACCTCTTGCTCATGATTTCTTTAAAGTCTTTCCCAAATTGTGTCTGTGCCCACGCACAGCCTGGCGAGAACACCCCCCCCCCCGTATCAGTAAGCCAGGCTTGTGACATATAGCAGACACCCTGGCACAATAATGGAGCGTTGTTGTATGTGACTGTCTTGGCCGTGGGACAGTGTGGGGGGGATCCTACCCAGGAATTACACGGCTCCGCTCACCGTGCCAGTTCTTGGCTTGGGAAAGCACTAGGAACCTGTTCACAGGGAAGCCTTTCCTGTTGTGATCAATTTTCTTTCCTTTTATTGCATATCTCACAATGCTTCCTGTTTCCAGTATTATTCCAAAAATTATCTCCTTTTTCTACCTTACAAAGACTTGTTGTTTGAAAAAGACCAGAATTAGGTCCCGTCTCAATGTTCTTTTAAATTGGTAGATAAGCTTCCGCTTGCTTGATATATATATATTGTGAATAAAGTACCCCCTTTTGTATATGATATAGTGAATAAAGTAAAATATAAGGATATTATAAGTTACCGAGGAGTTTCATGACCATATAAAAGTACGAGGCCGAAGGCGAGTGTTTTTATACAGGTCATGGAACTCCGAGGTAACTTCTAATATCCTCATATTTTACAATTGGGGGTACTTTATTTATTATAATACACAAGTTTCAGTGAGTCATGTGACAGAAATGACATCAGAACTCACCGTTTATAACTGATGACATCAGAACTCACCGTTTATTACTGATGACCACTACTCACTGTTTATAAGGATATAATTTACAAGATATTCATGGCTCTTGTGTATTATATATATATATATATATATATATATATATATATATATATATATATATATATATATATATATATATATATATATATATATATATATATAATACACAAAAGCCATGAATATCTTGTAAATTATATCCTTATCCTTATATCCTTATACTGAAACTTGTGTATTATAATAAATAAAGTACCCCCAGTTGCAAAATTTGAGGATATTAGAAGTTACCTCGGAGTTCCATGACCTGTATAAAAACACTCGGCCTTCGGCCTCGTACTTTTATATGGTCATGAAACTCCTCGGTAACTTATAATATCCTTATATTTTACAAGAGGGGGTACTTTATTCGCTATATATATATATATATATATATATATATATATATATATATATATATATATATATATATATATATATATATATATATATATATATATACAATCCAGAAAGCTCCTAGCGCACACCGTTAAAGTGAAATACCTGGGTGCTACCTTCAATGGCAGATTACGTAGTTTGCAAAAACGAAGATGCACACCAGGATTTGGCAAAAAAGTTAAAAATTCATTTTTATTAATTTATATTTAAAAAGAGCTGGTCAACGTTTCGGTCTAATTCTAAGACCTTTATCAAGACCCTGTTCACAGTAAGCCCTCCAAGAATAAGATAAGTGGTCTTGATAAAGGTCTTAGAATTAGACCGAAACGTTGACCAGCTCTTTTTAAATATAAATTAATAAAAATGAATTTTTAACTTTTTTGCCAAATCCTGGTGTGCATCTTCGTTTTTGCAAACTATATCTATCTATCTATCTATCTATCTATATATATATATATATATATATATATATATATATAGTCCTCATCAGTGGTGCACTCCAGTAATATCAGTTCATGCAAAGGTGGTGTCATATAAATCATAGACAGGTATCCCAACAATAGACACACTCCTGGACTTCATAATAAGGTGATATTTTATTGTCAACATTTCGGCCCCAGTTGGAACCTTTATCGAGACATGAAATATGTATATAAAACAGGTCCCTACCCAAAGAGCTTAATAAAAATAAGTACGGTAATAATGATTCTTGTAATTTCAACATAAACTGCTGCTTCAAACAGTTTGTAATCCAATAAATATTAAAGTACTATTCATTTGTTTAGTTTTAGATTTTACAAAGGGGAATTGTTAGTGAGGCCGTTACACTTATTATTTTTAGGCTTCAGTAACTTGCTTGACCAGATAGTTCTCTGCACAGATATGGGAGTTAACCAGAATTTATCATAAGACCCACTCAAATACAGTGAATTGCACTTGATCATAAACAATTCATCGTCATACATGGTCATACATGGTAAAGGCATAACAATTAAGTTTTCTTATCTGATGTTTCGATGTTTTTTAGTAGATTTTTTGGCATAGGGTCCCAATTGACAGACAGGTCCCAAGCAATTTGTATTATAGATCTTTTGCTATTCTTTTACTATAATTCACATTAAAAATCCCCTATAACCGTTTTCAGTGCTTTACGTCTTTATTTTGAGAAATAATGAAAAAAAATTCCCTCAACCATGGAGCCGCGTAGCAGTCTGTTAGGGCCCGTCCAGTGAAAAGTATTGAATAAAAAGCCATAAGAAAAAGGCAAAACAAATAGATTAGACTAGATAGATCAATCATATTCTTGTTTTCTATCTTCAGTATATTGACATCCATGTATATACCTTCATGTTAAATAATTGAACCCCTGCTTGTCCCATTAAACAGGTCTCTCAGTTGGCGATGTTCCGGACAAACAGCCCATCGGAATAGTCCTGACGGTGCTGGGTGTTGTGGTGTTGGACTTTTGCGCTGACGCCACAGAAGGACCCATCCGCGCTTACCTACTTGACGTGGCCGACAATGAGGAACAGGACATGGCACTTAATATCCACGCCTTCTCCGCAGGTATGTAGAGATTTTATGTTACCCTGTGTGACCCATCTGCTCCGTATCCCCAACAGTCTAAGGACTTGTCATGTAATGATTTTTCAGGGTAAATTGCACCTTAATCTCCTCCTACAGGAGTTTTAATGCCCAAACAAAAACTACCTTTCACACGAGCAAAAAAACAACTGAAAATACCTCAGCTGTGTAGAAAATGGGAAGGTTGTCTTCAAAACAATCCAATCACATAACCGTGCAATATTCTCTGTTGACATTGTGTTTTTGCCTCTCCAGGTCTTGGTGGAGCTGTTGGCTATATGCTTGGTGGACTGGACTGGACGCAGACTTTCCTTGGGAGTCTGTTCAAATCTCAAGAACAAGTGTTGTTCTTCTTTGCAGCCATTATTTTTTCCGTGTCTGTTGTCCTTCACCTCTTTAGCATTGAAGAAGAACAGTACAGCCCTCAGCAGGACCGTCTTGAAGATGAAGGGGATACTCTATCCAGTGTCAAGATGAACAGCACCATCGCACCCATGTCTCGATTAAACATTATCAATGAGGAAGAGGCCTACTCAACGTTCCCTGATGAAGTGCAGTCAGAGCACGATCTCTGCTTGGACTTCCTCGAGGTGGACATTGTGAGGAGTAAAAGCGACTCTGTCTTGCACATGCCTGACGCAACCTTAGACTATGAATCAGAGCTGCTCTTTTTAAATGAAATTGAGCCTTCAATTTTCCAAGACTGTTCATATCCAAACACCCCACGCAGCAACAGCCAGGAACTCATGAAATCCAAATTTGACCGACTCTCCGCATTCCTCAGGGAGAATGAGAAAGAAGAGGAAATGTTGCTTGATAACCACCTTAACGAAGCCAAAGTTCCCAACGGCAGCGATTACTTACCAAAAGAGAACGCAAACGGACACACACAAATAGGCATGAAGCAGTCTTGTACCGCCAACTCCATGCGCCGAAGGAGACACATGTTCTATCGCCAGCCATCTTGTACTTTCTCATACTATGGCAAAGTTGGTTCCCACCGGTATAGGTTCAGAAGAGCCAATGCCATATTGCTGATAAAGTCGTCGCGCAGCATGAATGACATTTATGATATTCAGAAAAAGCAACGCCAGAGACAGAGGCACAGAAACCAGAGTGGTGCCACCAACTCTAGTGGAGACACAGAGAGTGAGGAAGGTGAGACTGAAACCACCGTTCGGCTCCTCTGGCTGTCCATGCTGAAGATGCCCAAGCAACTCATGAGGCTGTGCGTTTGCCATCTGCTGACTTGGTTTTCAATTATTGCCGAAGCTGTGTTTTACACCGATTTCATGGGACAGGTCATTTTTGAAGGTGACCCCAAGGTAATGTCATTAGCATACTGAGTGCCTGGGTCTTCTTACATATGAACCTTGCCCCGCCATGTCCTTACTGAGTGTTTTTTTTTTCTGCAGGGTCTATTTAATTCGACAGAATTACATAACTATAATGCTGGTGTTCAGATGGGATGCTGGGGATTAGTGATTTATGCTGCTACTGCTGCTGTTTGCTCAGGTAATTCTTTATCCAATGTACCCTTTAACCTTTTTCATTGAGGCTAGATACTGCTAAACATCTGACATTAATCTGTAATCTAACCTAATCCGCAGGGTTTATCTGAATTGCTAGAATACCAGGGCACCTACTGTTCAGTCCCATCCCTAGTGGGCAGGGGCGCTCCTGGCTCCTCTGCCACCTGAGGCAGCAGCAGTTGCTGCTGCCCCCCTCCCCCTGAAATTTGCTCTTAAAGTACCAGGAGCAGCATTTTTGCTGCCCCTAGGACCTAGTGGGGTGCTGCCGCCTGAGGCGACAGCCTCAACTCGCCTCATTGGCGAAGCACCCCTGCTAGTGGGCCCCAGCCAAGGAAAATCTCTGTCAGTCCTCTTTTATTTCCATAAATGGGTCAATATGACACCTATAGCATTTAGCAATGTCTTCCTCTAATTGTTATGAGAGTGGCCCCATGAGATCAGATTCTCTGTAGTGCTCCAGGACACTGCTGATCCTAAACTGTAATTTTCTCTTAATTCACCAAAATGCAATAGCGCAAAGGGAAACTGACCCCAATTAAAAAAAAAAACTAAACAATGCCAGTCTATAATAGAGGCAGGAGGGGCACGGAGGTCAAACAGGGAGGTAGTCGGAGGTCTTATTAAGGGGATAGTAACATTTTTTCAATATCATCGATGCATTGGACTAATCCGAGGAGAATACGGGCGGTTGGACCGAGGACCACATCAACAAACCAATGCGGTCCTCGGTCTGACAGGATTTTTAAACCTGCCCGATCTTCGGCCACATATCAATTGGGGGAAGCCAGTTGGAGGGCCACATACACTGCCTTATAAGATGCCAACTTAGTCAGCTTAGTCTGATGTTGACTGCCATATATTGGAGCTTTTGGGTTACATGTTTCTACATTATAGATCCCATACCTGTATGTCTCATTAAACTGAATATTACATAACAAAATAGAAATATTCTCATTAGGACACAATGTAGAGTAGGAATTAAAATACAGTCTTTAAGGATCGACTTTTGTCCTTTGCAACTTCTGTTCCAGACCGAATTACTGTTTGTTTAGTGATATAGACTTCTGTGTCTGTAGTCAGACTGCAATCTGCCATCTATGGAAATTTGCGTTTCATTGCGGAACAAATATCAATGAAAACGTTATGTCCCAAATACATGAAATGAGCATATCATGTGGCACGCTAATTAAATAGAAAGCGTATCGCTCACTCGGAGATAAGCCTTAGCAGATGTTTAGGGTTTTGCTTGATTCTCGATGGCGAATAAATACAATGTCTGCACCATAGAAGCAATCAAGACATTTTTCCAAAGCCTGAAACTGATTTTCTCGTCCACTGGAAATATAAGATAATATTCTTATGTAACTCAGTGGTGCCTGTTACATGGCGTGGCGTTGGATTACTGATGATAATCGTAGGGGAGAGGGCAGAAGGAGTTATTGTAATGAAACCATCCCAAGCAGTAGTATTTCACTGCAAACAAATTGATATGAATGTGAAAATGATTATATAATCCAGTAGTAAGGTAATTTTTGTCCATTTATGTAATGATTGTACTGAAGAAAGTTTCTTCTTATCATCCATGTAATTTTCCTTAGACATACAGTATAGTGGATTTGTGTAGGTAGCATTAAAGGGATACTGTCATGGGAAAAAACATTTTTTTCAAAATGAATCAGTTAATAGTGCTGCTCCAGCAGAATTCTGCACTGAAATCCATTTCTCAAAAGCGCAAACAGATTTTTTTATATTCAATTTTGAAATCTGACATGGGGCTAGACATATTGCCAATTTCCCAGCTGCCCCAAGTGACTTGTGCTCTGATAAACTTCAATCACACTTTACTGCTGTACTGCAAGTTGGAGTGATATCACCCACCCCCCCCAGCAGCCAAACAACAGAACAATGGGAAGGTAACCAGACAGCAGCTCCCTAACACAAGATAACAGCTGCCTGGTAGATCTAAGAACAGCACTCAATAGTAAAATCCCATGTCCCACTGAGACACATTCAGTTACATTGAGAAGGAAAAACAGCAGCCTGCCAGAAAGCATTTCTCTCCTAAAGTGCAGGCACAAGTCACATGACTGGGGCAGCTGGAAAATTGACAAAATGTCTAGCCCCATGTCAGATTTCAAAATTGAATATATAAAAAAATCTGTTTGATCTTTTGAGAAATGGATTTCAGTGCAGAATTCTACTGGAGCAGCACTATTAACTGATTCATTTTGAAAAAAAATTTTTTTTTTCCCATGACAGTATCCCTTTAAGTAGACTTCCATTTTCTTACACTGTTGCGTCTGTGCAGCTTTGTTACAGAAATACCTGGATAATTATGACTTGAGCATCAAGGTGATCTACATTCTGGGAACCCTGGGATTTTCCATTGGTACCGCAGTCATGTCCATCTTCCCCAATGTTTACGTCTCCATGATCATGATCAGCACCATGGGAATTGTCTCCATGAGCATCTCCTACTGCCCTTACGCACTCCTTGGCCAGTACCATGAAATAAAAGAGGTGAGTAGGAAAAAAATGGGACTTTTCATACCTTTTTAAGTAAAAGTATTATTTTAACGGCGATAAAAAAAATTGTGGGTAGCAGCCAATCTTCCAATATATAATGTCTTTATATGCTCGGCTTAAAAACATCAGAGCCTTAATGTCTTACGAGTTTCAGGTGCCGCCACCCTTAATCATTGGCAGATTAATTTATTTCATTTATAAAAGATAATGGAACCAACTGCATAACCAATTCTCCTCACTTGTCACCATTTTTGTTTTTGTTGCAGTCACCCTCCTTTAGTTCCAGGGGTACAAATCTCACTCTACCCTGTCATCATTTTTATTTCTAAATTACACTGTTTACATTGCAAATAATTCACTCTACTATTTAAAATGTAATTCTTGAACCAAGAAATACTTTTTTAGCTGTAATATTGGTGTGGAGGCAGCCATTGTTTCTCCCCTTCTCATTGTATTATACCACGACCCTAGGTTGTGCTTCCTAGCCCCACCTAGTTGTAGACATGAGAATAGCACCCAAGCAGGAAAAAAATCAATGCAAAAAAATCCTTCAGCAGAGGTGACAGCTGCTATCTGGGCTGCTGGGGAGGGGAGGGAGGGGTGATATCATTCCAATTTTTCAGTGTAGCAGTAAAGAATGACTGAAGTTTCTCAGAGTACTCAGAGTACACGTCACATGACTGGGGGCACCTGGGAAACTGACAATATGTCAAGCCCCATTCCAGATTTCAAAAATTAAATGTAAAAAAATCTGTTTACTTTTTTAAAAAATGCATTTCAATGCAGAATTCTGCTGGAGCAGCACCATTTACTGGTGCGTTTTGAAAAAAAACATGATTTACCATGCCAACATTCACCAAAAACTCTAATTTCCCTTTACACTCTGCATCGGCCCTCCATTATGGACTGCCCCAAAGAACGAAATCTTTAGGCATCTCAGTTTGTCTGTTAATTTTAATTGTATTTTTTTTACGTAGATAGAAACTAGATCTGCTCGACTGGGGCAGGAATCCAGCAATGGGATGTGCCCATTAATTCTTATATTGACCTGTGGATTATGATTGAAGTTTATCAGCAGATTAGTATTTTAATACCAAAATCCATCCAGTGTAGTTTTGGATTCTACATAATGGATTTTGTTTTAGCCTCAGAGTTCAATTGATTATTTCCTTTTTAGAATACTTAGGAGCTGATGGTGGATACCGTGAAATTATACTAATTCCTCATCTTTAACAAGGTATTTCTGATTTATTTCAGAGTAGAAAAGAGCATTTCTGAGTCTTTAGGCCCCACATTAACATGCACTGCATGCGGTGGGTGTTGGAGCTCATCACTGCCAATAAATCACTGAGCTCCAACACCCCTTGCCATTATGATGAAAGTGGTGGATGCATTGATCTGCCTTGATACATGTCAATTCATTTCCATCTGGATTCCCCCAGTTGGAGCATAGCTGAACTTGTACTTGGGTTGTGTATGACACACACATTGGAAATCATTGTTTCGGTGGGAATTGTTGATGAAATTGCTGAGATCGATTCTCCTAACCCTCATTTCTCTCCTGCAGTATATACATCACAGCCCTGGGAATTCAAAGCGAGGCTTCGGCATAGACTGTGCTATCCTGTCCTGCCAGGTTTATATCTCACAAATCTTAGTGGCCTCTGCCCTAGGAGGTGTGGTCGATGCTGTGGGCACAGTAAGGGTGATACCCTTGGTGGCATCAGTTGGTTCCTTCTTGGGATTCCTAACTGCGGCCTTCTTGGTTATCTACCCCGAGGTCCCAGAAGAGTCCAAAGACGAACAGAAAAAGCAGAACCCCCCAGTCACCAATGGAGTGGATTCTGAAAAGCCAGCTGTCTTGAAACTCACCCACAAAGCGGTCACACCTCCTACAGGCACTGAAAGTGAATCTGCTGTTTGAGCTGAAGGTTTGTCCACCATTTCCCCCGTTCCCAGCAGCAAAACTGCATAAAGGGCAGGGTTTCTGCGAAGACAGCCGACGAGAGCCTCCATTGTGATATCACCACACATCTGCTGCGTAAAGTTGAAAAATGATCAGATGGCTTGTTCAAACATCGAACCTTACAATCATTTCCAAATTATAAATGAAAAATAAATAAATAAGTGTTCTTAATATAAATTCTGTAATGCAAATCAAGGTTTCATGCTGCATGTTTACTCTTAAGCCAAGCACCGGGGTATAGAAAATTCACCTTTAAGCTTATTATACCCCTTTACATTTCTACTGTTCTTCTAGGTTATAGCCCATAGAAATGCTCATAGGTAAAACAAAGCTTTGCTTTTCGGTTAGCAGAAAGCAAAAACTCTGCGCCAAACACGTTTCACCGTTTCTACTATGGTAGTTCTTGCTTCTGTTGTCTACGGAGTCACCTTCACTTTTAATTGCTGTAGCCAGGTTAAAAACACATTTGCTGGGTTTTTTTATGGTGTAACATGCTTTGTAGATGCTGCTTTATATTTTTTTGGAATGTACAAATAGCTTGCTTTTTAATGCCTAAAAAACCTATCCCGTATCACTACACAGTACCACTCATCGGTCTGCGATTAAAGGGGTTGTATCGTTTAATTGCAATATACTCCTCCTCTCAGTGGAAGATGTATTTGTTTTGAAGTGGTGAATCTGGAGTGGGGGTAGCCATTGCCTATCAAACGGTTAGTCCTTAAATATTAGCAATCCTTTGTCTGAAATAAAATGAGCATCAGTGAGACCCTGTAAAGTTTGGGTAGATACAGCAATACGTTTTTCCCAATGCCTTTTTCTGAGTACACAATCAAATACACCAGCAGGGGCTTAAAGAACCCCCCACCCACCCAACTGAGGTTTGTACAGAGACCAAGGCCCCACGTGCTGTGTTTTAAGATAAAAATGAGTGTTTTGGTCAATTATATGTAAGCAGCACTGTTGGACGTTTAAAAAAAATGGGGTTTGTATATCAGTAATAGCCTTAATATGGGATTAAAAACAAATGTATATTAGTATCCATTAATGCAGAAATCACGACATTCCTGATTTAAATTATTGGAGTGTTTAGGCCACACCTTCAGGCCAAGCCTAGTTGGCATATGTAACAAATCAAAGCAACATCTTTCTGTTTGATAAGGATATTAGAAGTCACTGAGGGGTTGTTCTGTGACCATATAAAGGCACAAGGCTGCAGGCTGAGTTATACAGGGAACTCTGAGTATCACTCATGTATTATAAGGGATAATGTACCCCCTACTGTAAATGATAAGGATATTAGAAGTCACTGAGGGGTTGTTCTGTGACCATATAAAGGCACAAGGCTGCAGGCTGAGTTATACAGGGAACTCTGAGTATCACTCATGTATTATAAGGGATAATGTACCCCCTACGGTAAATTATAAGGATATTAGAAGTCACTGAGGGGTTCTGTGACCATATAAAGGCACAAGGCTGAGTTATACAGGGAACTCTGAGTATCACTCATGTATTATAAGGTATAATGTACCCCCTACTGTAAATGATAAGGATATTAGAAGTCACTGAGGGGTTCTGTGACCATATAAAAGGCACTAGGCTGCAGGCTGAGTTATACAGGGAACTCTGAATATCACTCATGTATTATAAGGGATAATGTACCCCCTACTGTAAATGATAAGGATATTTGAAGTCACTGAGGGGTTCTGTGACCATATAAAGGCACAAGTCTGCAGGCTGAGTTATACAGGGAACCCTGAGGGGTTCTGTGACCATATTAAGGCACGTATAGCTTTATATTTGGGCTTCATTATTTGTCATACTCTTTAAATTGTGACAGAACATCACTAAGCTCTGTTAATATTGGCAGTAATGTACTTCATATTTTAATATATAAGTATATCAAATTAACAATCCTCATCGCGAGACCACGATTTTCTCAGAACGATCGTACGAATTGACCATCAACTAAAAAGACCAATTTGGCAGGAAAACAAAGGGGAGCTGCCTGCTTGGCCCTGCAAACATAGATACATTGCACTGGGACCGACAAAGATTTTTTGACCTGGCCGATCAATTTCCTGACAGATGTCGACCGAAAAATCGTAAGATGTACGATCGTTCGAATCCCACTAACCGCACGATAATTTCGAAGGATTGGTCGGACTTCGCTAAAATCGGTCGTTCGGCAAGAAGAATCGTCGTGTCTATGGGGAGCTATTTTACAATAGTGGGTACCTTGTTTCGTATTATACACAGTCTTTAATTCCAGGTTATTCGTGGCTATAGTGTGTTATAGGCATATTTTCTCAGGCTTTAAAAATCCTTTAAGGTCCCTGCATTGATGATTTCTGCTAAAAAGAGAAGATTCAATGCAATTACTGCAATAATAAGCTGTTGTCATAGAATAATTGCTGAAGTGTTTTGCTTATCTTAAACGACTGCCTTTTATTAGAGCAGAAAGATTTCCTGCAGTCTATGTAGTCTATGAAAAAACATACTTGAACGTCTGAAAAACGTCTTAAATATCCCATACTTTACTGATATTCTGACTTATTACCATGATGTTGCAGTTTGCCTTGATGCTCGGTGCAATGTATCTGCACTTAAAGTGGAATGTCTCTAGTTAGCTGCTAATTCTAAATGCAAGATTTTGAAATTATTAAAAACTGATACTATTTTGTATTTATACATTTATAGGAATGTGATTTGCATGTTTTGAACAATTAGCATTACTACTGAAAAAAGCTTAAGACCTCAGTAAAGAAAAGCTGTAAGTGCAGCCTGGTGATTAAATTCATGAAGCTGCAAATCTAAACTTCTTAGTCATTTGTTGAAAATGTATAAAAATCCACATAGTAGGGAGAGATGGTGCCTATAGTAACAGTGGATAATAGTCTCTGGGAAGGGAGTGTGACTGTGGGATAGCAGGTATAGTAGGGAAAGATGGTGCCTATAGTAACAGTGGATAATAGTCTCTGGGAAGGGAGTGTGACTGTGGGATAGCAGGTATAGTAGGGAGAGATGGTGCCTATAGTAACAGTGGGATAATAGTCTCTGGGAAGGGAGTGTGACTGTGGGATAGCAGGTATAGTAGGGAGAGATGGTGCCTATAGTAACAGTGGGATAATAGTCTCTGGGAAGGGAGTGTGACTGTGGGATAGCAGGTATAGTAGGGAGAGATGGTGCCTATAGTAACAGTAGATAATAGTCTCTGGGAAGGGAGTGTGACTGTGGGATAGCAGGTATAGTAGGGAGAGATGGTGCCTATAGTAACAGTGGATAATAGTCTCTGGGAAGGGAGTGTGACTGTGGGATAGCAGGTATAGTAGGGAGAGATGGTGCCTATAGTAACAGTTGATAATAGTCTCTGGGAAGGGAGTGTGACTGTGGGATAGCAGGTATAGTAGGGAGAGATGGTGCCTATAGTAACAGTGGGATAATAGTCTCTGGGAAGGGATTATGGAGGTGGGATATATGTATGTCAATGATTGAAAGCTGAGACCAAGGTACTGGAACAGGACGAAATGGACAAAAATTTAATTCAACTCCCAACTGTCTCAAACAATTCAGTCAACAATAATTTTTGGCTTGGGCTGTAGGAACTCTTGGTTCCTACAACAGTTCTTAGGTAATTGTCCTGATCTTCAGGTTGCCCAGAAGCTTTATATCAAAGCGTGGTGGTGGCTTTGACTTGACTGATTTAAAGTAAACTCTTTTCTCAGAGTTTACAGAGTTCATCTACTGTTGAATCCCCCATCTTGATATACAGTAGTCATAGCAAGAGATTGTCTCCATCAGGAACTTTATCTACATAGTTAAATCGGGTTGAAAAACGAAAAAGTCCATCAAGCTCAACCCCTCCAAATGAAAACCCAGCATCCACCTGGGCCTAAGTTTAATCAGATGGGACCAAATTGTGACATTTCACAAGAACGTTGGTCCCCTTTACTTATTTCTTGCTCTTTGCTTGAAGAGATAATAATAGTTTTCAGAATATTTTAAGGAATAAAGCAGCCATGATGAACTAGTTTATATGGCCCGACAGTTACAACTGTACCATGTAGTGGTGAGGTTCTGCCCGCTGTTCTTTGTCTTCCATTCGGACAGATGAGTTCATTATCAAGACTTGTTATCATGAAATGTCAAGTTCCCTTCCCGAATAATGGTCCTGTTATTTTAACTGACTTGTTCTCTCTCTCCCTTTTTCTATAAATAAAATAAATATAACTATATATATATGTGTGTAAAAGAGAGACGGGCACAAGTAATTACATCCTGTTCCTGTAGGAAGAAGTAGGCGAGGGGCATGGTTTTATAAACTAGTTCTATTGGTCCAAAATGGAGTGGGAGGAGCTATAAATAACCGGTGCAGGATGTTTTTAGGAATGTAAGGCTCATTTATGCTAGTTTGGGGCCATGTCCCCTGAAGACACTGGATTTGCTATGTACAAAGTGCTTCTGTCAGTGCCTCCTTTATATCCGAATATGATAAAGTGCTGCTTAAGGTGATATTTTAACGTCTTGCTTCTTCTCCCCTATCTGCAAGATAATCCAACCCTGTGTAATGCAGTGAATGAAGCCGCATGATACTTTACATTTAGTAACCTAAATCAGTGCATGTTTGAGTGGGTGCATGCACACTCGCCCTTTACTCACAGCTGCACACAGGAGGGCTTGCATGAAAGGCCGGAGAAGGAAAAACTAATGTCGCTTTCACTTTAAATGACACTAGTGAAGTATAAGGTCTCAGCTGCCCTAATGCCACAAAAATACAGCAAAAATGTGATTAATACCCCCCATCCTTCATGTGTAGTTCAATCCGGCAGGAGCTGGAGGACCAGTAGATGTATACAGTGAATAATGTGTCCCCTATTGTAAAATATAAGGATCAACAAGGGGTACATTATTTATTTTTTTATATAATACACACTCTTCAGGGAGTCATGTGACGCAAATGACATCACTGAGCACCAATTATAACTGATGACATCACTTCAGCACCGTTTATAAGGATTTAATTTACAGGATATTCATGGCTCTAGTGTATTATATAAATTGACAACGTATATACAGACCAACAACAAATGCCGGTCTGTAATACTGACTGTTCTTTATTTTTATATTAGTTGTGTTCAGTGCAGAAGAACCCATGGAGAGTGGGTAATGGGGGGCTGTAAGAATTTGCTTTCAGCACTAGAGTATCAAGAGATGAATAGTTGGAGCAGTTTGTGGTTGGGGGCAGTGATGGGCGAAATTGCAAACACGCAACAATTTTTATTCGTCACAAATTCGTGCCTGGCTAATTTATTCGCCCATCACTAGTTGGGGTTGGTATGAGGTACAGTTCTATCTGGGTGGGTGGCCTTTGTGGCTTGATTTTAGTAGAGTCTGATAGAGACACAGGGTGCAAATAAGGGCAGAGACACGCGGTCAGATTCGGGGAGATTAGTCGGCCGAAGTAGCCTCTCGAGCAAACTTTGGGCCGACTTTGGAAAACGAAGCGCTCAGCATCGCGCCGGCGATTTTCATTCTAGCTGAGGGGAAGGCAGTTCGGGGAGATTAGGCGCCCCGAAGAAGAGGTGATTTGTCGCCAGGCGACTAATCTCCCCGAATCTGACCGCGTGTCTCTGCCCTAAATGAGCTGGAGAAAAGGTATTATTGCTGTGGGATAGGGGCCTGGCACTTCAGTTATTATACAGACATATTGTATAGATCATTACTTGCTGTTCTGTATTATAGGGGGTTATATTTTAAGACAAAATGCAATTGTGCCTCTTTTTTTGTACTGTAGCCTTTCATTATGGCTGTTGTCCCTGATTAAATGAGAGAAAATTATAAATATGGCCTAAAATCACCCCGCCCCCTGTTAGTATCACTGACTCCAACCAGCCCTAGTGTTCAATTTCAGGGTGGAAAGAGGCACAATACAGAGACTGATATTTTGAATATTTCTAAGATTCATATCAAGGGTTTTTAAAGGTGGTTCACCTTTAAGTTAACTTTTAGTATGTTATAGACTGGCCAATTCTTAGCAACTTTTCATTTGGCCTTCATTTTTTCTTATATCGTTTCTGACTTAATTCCCTTTTTCTTCTGACTCTCAGCTTTGAAATGGGGGTCACTGACCCCATCAAATGCTCTGTAAGGCTACAAATATATTGTTATTGCTACTTTTTATCACTCATCTTTCTATTCAGGCCTCTCCTATTCATATTCCAGTCTCTTATTCAAATCAATGTATAGTTGCTAGGGGAATTTGGACCATAGCAACCAGATGGCTGAAATTACAAACTGGAGAACTGCTGAATAAAAAGCTAAATAACTCAAAATCCACAAGTAATAAAAAATAAAAACAATTGCAAATTGTCTCAGAATATCCCTCTCTACATCATCCTAACAGTTAATTCTAAGGTGAACAGCCCATTGAAACTTTAGTGGGGTGACTAGAGCTTTGCTAATTCTGAATTAACACCGTGCATTCCAATCACAGAAATAATCCATTATAAAGAGCTAATTGCATATTTATAATGGCGGGTCGTTTGCTTTAGTCCAGACTTGTTGAAATTAATGGGACAAATGACAGAAAAGTTGACGTGAAGTGTGGTGTGAAAACTTCTATTATACTGAATGTTTAACCTGCACTCAATGGGGAACTATGATACATATATATATATATGGTCATACCATCATAAATCCTTATAAAGAATAAAATGTTGTTTTTGGTTTTGCCGCGGGTCTGCCCCTCCCTTTTGTCATGGGGGTGTGGCAAGCTTTTTTACAGCGCCCAAATATTGCCTTTTATGCTTTATTAGTCTTAATACAAAGTATCTATTCCAAGTAATAAGTGCATCAATGATACTTGTTCCTGACATACGTGGGGTTGTTACTGTTACTGAGTTCTAATCCCATAAGGGTAAAAGAGATTCCCCATAGCGCCCCAGTTATTCCCTATATTATTCCTGTTATGACCCAGGCCATAGAGTTTATTTTCATATTTATGACCTTTGAAGTCAACAGCCTCTAAGATTTGAAAAATAAATCATTCTTGAGCCAAATACAATGAAAGCTTATGCAGAGGGCAGTTACACCAGTGCTGTAAAGTGAGACCTAGACAGCACTTTTTTTTCTTCAAATCAGTTAGTTTGATATTAATGCACCCAAGCAAGTGCACTATAGTTTATATGGGTGGGGGGCAAGGTCTGAGCGTGTAATGACATGCCGTTCACAACCTAATAATTCTGTGCCTTTATATAAAAAAATCACAATTTATCCCCTTGATTCCCATAGAATGTTTTAACCTACAAAGCAGCTCCAGCCATGACATTATTTAGATAATGCTGCTTTCCTTCATCATTTTCCCAGCTGATAAAGGTATTCACATGAGCGCTTTAGAACTAGTTATGAGCTATATTTTAGGGATGCACCGAATCCGGGGTTCGGCCAGGATTCAGTCTTTCTCAGCAGGATTCGTCCGAATCCTTTTGCCTGGCCGAATCCTAATTTGCATATGCAAATTAGGGTTGGGTAGGGAAAATAAGAAAGTAAAAAATTATTTTCCCCTTCTCACCCCTAATTCGGTGCATCCCTAGTATATTTCCAGGGCTGGTTTTAGAGTAGGGCAGAAAAGGCAAATGCCCTTTAAAATCAGAGGGCCCCTTTAGGGGGGAATGAAAAGAAACATAGTACAAAGGATATATTATTAAGCATATTTTATATTGTTAGAGATTTCAGTATATACATTGGGGAGGTCCAGCCCTCGAGCTGTTGTTGAACTACAGAACCCTGTCGGTGTGCCGCAAGGGCCCCTTCTAATCCCTAAACATTGCAAGATAATATTGTCGGGATGAACTTTAACCGCCACATTTAAGTGTTACATAGATTCAGTTTTATGAAGAGTTGAATATATTTTGGTAAGTTGTAGTTGAAATGAAACTATGTGATGCAGGTGTAGGACAAGCGGGCGCGTGTACTTTTTCTTGTTTAACACCAACACGGCCAAAATCTTTTGTAAAGCAGGATTGGAGGGGTTTGGAAGAAGCTCCTGCAACAACTGTTCTCTGACAGAAGGGGCAGCAGAGTGCAGTTGGCCTCTCTGGTAACAAGAGGATTTGAAAGTGGGAGGGTTTAACCACCTGCAATACCCTTCTCCGCCAGCAGGTGCCGCCGAAATGCGCTTTTAACGGAAAGAAAAAGCTTCAGCGTAAACGAAAAACCTGCACGTAGGCATCTCATAATGAAAGAAAAATATATATTTAGTTCCATTGTGAACTGCCCATATGACAACTACTTTTTTTTATCAACTTATTAAGTTGAGCACTATGGTAGCTCTTGCTGAGTTTCGCAATGTTAATATACATGTGTGTTAAACACATAAAGTTGTTTGTTTGAAGAGGGAAAAGGGATCTAATACGACTCATGTCACTAGTGAATCTTCATTGGTTGATTTTCTAGCGTTGTGTTTCTTTGATTATGTTTGACACTGTTTTAACTCTTTTTTTCCGCGTTTTTTTCCCCCTCCGACGTGTGATAATTTGCATGATTTTTTTTTTTCTTGTTTTTGTTTTCGAACTGTGTTCTGTAATTATATTTTTATTTTGTTCTATTTGAATGATCTGGTTTCCTTTAAGAGAAATAAATCCAAAAAAGTGAATTTTAAAGTCCTTTACTCTGTATACAGTGTATTTCAGTATGTTCTACAGTCAATCTCAATAAACATTTCAGTAACAGAATGAATTGGGTCTCCCCGTGTGATTATTTCTTATTTAATCCAGTTACCTCCAAGACAAACTGCATTTTCAGTGGAGACCTAAGGTTTTCAGGCTTTGAGGAGCAACATTTGAGACTTTGAGGACCAACACTCTGTAAGTGAATCGTGTTGTGGCTCCCGATGCTCCACATTTACTGTACTTGTAAGTTTGGGTGAAAGGCCTAATGAGCAGAAGAGAGAAGGAGCTGCGTATCTTCTCCATTCCACATATGTTGATGACTTCTCCATCTGCCGAGAAGAGTTAATGATAGGTATGATGTTCTGTTTGGAAAGACCAGGAACAAACTAGTAGGAGCATAGGATGGGCCTTGGAAACTGGACTTCCAAGATGCCAAAAATCTACACATGTCCAGGCAGGTTAAGTAGGTATGGCCTCCTCTTGACCCATAGATTTGCCCTAGTCTATCTTCTTGGGTTACCCTGATCTACTGTGAGTGTAGAGCTTCTTCTGTAGAATAAATTTGGCGGAGATCAACATGAAATGAAGTATGTTTTTGAAGTGTGGAAACCAAAGTCCCTGTTACAAACCCATACAGAAAGAACGTAAAAACTCCTTGCAGGTAGAGCCGGGTCAGAATTCTTTAATATAGAGCAGCAGTCCCCAACTGTAGGGTTGCCCCATGGAGAAATGGCAGTGGAGCTCAGCTTGAAGGCCAGTTAGACTTAGCATTAGAGAATACTGTAATTTATATACAGTCAGATGAAAAAGTTTGGAAACTTCTCTTAATTCTTTGGAGTTTTGTTTATCATTGGCTGAGCTTTCAAAGTGGCAACTTCCTTTTAATGTGTAACTTGCCTTATGGAAACAGTAGGATTTCAGCAGTGACATAAAGTTTATTGGATTAACAGAAAATATACAATATGCATCGTAACAAAATTAGACAGGTACATAAACTTGGACAAACCAACAGAGATATTACATCAATACTTAGTTACAAATGTAACAGTCTCTAGACGCCTCCTATAGCCTTTGATGAGTGTCTGGATTCTGGATGTGGCTATTTCTGACCATTCGTCCATACAAAATCTCTCCAGTTCAGTTAAATGTGATGGCTGCTGAGCATGGACAGTCTGCTTCAGATCATCCCATAGATATTCCATCATATTCAAGTCGGGGGACCCCAGAATATTGTACTTGTCCCTCTGCATAAATGTCTTTGTAGATTTCCAAGTGAGTTTAGGGTCATTGTCTTGTTGGAATATCCAACCCCTGCAGCGGAACTTCAACTTTGGGACTGATGCTTGAACATTATCCTGAAGAATTTGTTGATATTGGGTTGAATTCATCCGACCCTTAACAAGGGCCCCAGTAGTCCCTGAACTAGCCACACAGCCCCACAGCATGATGGGACCTCCACCAAATGTGACAGTAGTTAGCAGGGGTTTTTCTTGGAATGTGGTGTTCTTCTTCCACCATGCAAAGCGCTTTTTGTTATGACCAAATAAGGAAAAGGTTTTTGGTAGGAGGGCTGGGGTTAGGTTTCACCATTGTGCTAAGCTTTTCCTGCACCCCAGCTGCCTACCCGGCCTGCCTGCACCTACTTATGAAATTCTGGGGGACCCCTTGGCCTCCTGGTGTAAACACGTATGGGTGTAAACACGTATGGGTCTACATCAGAGTATCCAGATTGCAGGACAGGCCTGTCAGGGACCACTAACAGCTATTTTGGTGGGTTTTGTAGGTTAAAAACACAATATACACAATTTCAATCCCCAATAAGGAAGGAGTAGATGAAGGGGTTTATCCTGCAGTTGACATCGAAGGAGAGCAGTTCTCATGGGAAAAGTGTAGACATGCCCCCTAGAAAAAAACTGAAGGCTGTGGTTTATAGTAAGTCTATGGAAAGTTGAAACAGACGTGATTAAATTATATTCACTTTTTAATTAAACTGGAGGGGGCAGATGTATCTAAGCCCTACTAATAGAGGGGATATGTAGTGTAATTTTGCGCTTATAGTAAGAAATAGAATGTGCTGTTATACTGAGCCTGTCGTACAGTGATGAAGCTACATCAGGCCTTACTGAGATTACTGGGTACTCAGAGATAAGAAACAGCCATTTGTAACAAGTGTGACTGTCACATATAATTATTTACACCAGACAGGGCTGCTTAGTGACCATGTTAGGCAGCGACTAGATGCCATTGGGATGCTGGGAATCTCGGCAACAGATTCCGATCGGAAATCCCTTGTTTGTCTGCTTTCATGTCTCATATTGGGTCAAACAAAACTCCCAGGCCAGATATTGGGCTTCCCCTCACCGGGTGCTTAAATAATGCTGTTTGGGAAAAATGGGAGTTGGAATTTACCAACAACTGAAAGTCCATAGGCTGCACATTTCTACGTTATTTATATAAAGAGGCCCTAATGCTACTAAATACAGCCTGGCACCTAGCTACAGCTTTACTGAGCCATTACATGCAAATCTGATTCTAGACCTGTTTGGGCATCACCTCCCGTATTTCTGTACTCAAGTGTTTTACTCAGGGACACAGTTGTAATCTGGGACATTACTGTACTCGGGAAATTACTGTACTCGATATCTTGATGTGCTCAGGTTTCTACTGTACTCAGCGTCATTGTTGTACTCATGGACATTACTGTACTGAGGAACATTACTATACTTAGTAGGGATGCACTGAATCCACTATTTTAGGGTGCAGCCGAATCACATCACTGTACTCAGGTTCTTACTGTACTCGGGAACATCAATGTAATCAGGGAAATCACTGTATTCAGGAACATTACTGTACTCAGGAACATTACTGTACTCAGGTATTTCACTGTACTCAGGAACATTACTGTACTCAGGGATATCACTGTATTCAGGAGCATTACTGTACTCCGGTTCTTACTGTACTCAGGAACATTACTGTACTCAGGTATATCACTGTATTCAGGAGCATTACTGTACTCCGGTTCTTACTGTACTCAGGAACATTACTGTACTCAGGAACATTACTGTACTCAGGGATATTACTGTATTCAGGAACATTACTCTGAGGGAAATCACTGTATTCAGGAACATTACTGTATTTAGGAACATTACTGTACTCAGGTATATCACTGTATTCAGGAGCATTACTGTACTCCGGTTCTTACTGTACTCAGGAACATTACTGTACTCAGGAACATTACTGTACTCAGGGATATTACTGTATTCAGGAACATTACTCTGAGGGAAATCACTGTATTCAGGAACATTACTGTACTCAGGAACATTACTGTACTCAGGGATATTACTGTATTCAGGAACATTACTCTATTGAGGGAAATCACTGTATTCAGGAACATTACTGTACTCAGGAACATTACTGTACTCAGGGATATCACTGTACTCAGGAACATTACTCTATTGAGGGATCACTGTATTCAGGAGCATTACTGTACTCTGGTTCTTACTGTACTCAGGAACATTACTGTACTCATGGACATTACTGTACTGAGGAACATTACTGTACTTAGTAGGGATGCACTGAATCCACTATTTTAGGATGCAGCCGAATCACATCACTGTACTCAGGTTCTTACTGTACTCGGGAACATCAATGTAATCAGGTTTTTACTGTACTCAGGAACATTATTGTACTCCGGTTCTTACTGTACTCAGGAACATTACTGTACTCAGGGATATTACTGTATTCAGGAACATTACTCTATTGAGGGAAATCACTGTATTCAGGAACATTACTGTACTCAGGAACATTACTGTACTCAGGGATATCACTGTACTCAGGAACATTACTGTACTCAGGGATATCACTGTACTCAGGAACATTACTCTATTGAGGGATATCACTGTATTCAGGAGCATTACTGTACTCCGGTTCTTACTGTACTCAGGAACATTACTGTACTCAGGGATATCACTGTATTCAGGAACATTACTCTATTGAGGGAAATCACTGTATTCAGGAACATTACTCTATTGAGGGAAATCACTGTATTCAGGAACATTACTGTACTCAGGAACATTACTGTACTCAGGTATTTCACTGTACTCAGGAACATTACTGTACTCAGGGATATCACTGTATTCAGGAGCATTACTGTACTCCTGTTCTTACTGTACTCAGGAACATTACTGTACTCAGGAACATTACTGTACTCAGGGATATTACTGTATTCAGGAACATTACTCTGAGGGAAATCACTGTATTCAGGAACATTACTGTACTCAGGAACATTACTGTACTCAGGGATATTACTGTATTCAGGAACATTACTCTATTGAGGGAAATCACTGTATTCAGGAACATTACTGTACTCAGGAACATTACTGTACTCAGGGATATCACTGTACTCAGGAACATTACTCTATTGAGGGATCACTGTATTCAGGAGCATTACTGTACTCTGGTTCTTACTGTACTCAGGAACATTACTGTACTCATGGACATTACTGTACTGAGGAACATTACTGTACTTAGTAGGGATGCACTGAATCCACTATTTTAGGATGCAGCCGAATCACATCACTGTACTCAGGTTCTTACTGTACTCGGGAACATCAATGTAATCAGGTTTTTACTGTACTCAGGAACATTATTGTACTCCGGTTCTTACTGTACTCAGGAACATTACTGTACTCAGGGATATTACTGTATTCAGGAACATTACTCTATTGAGGGAAATCACTGTATTCAGGAACATTACTGTACTCAGGAACATTACTGTACTCAGGGATATTACTGTATTCAGGAACATTACTCTATTGAGGGAAATCACTGTATTCAGGAACATTACTGTACTCAGGAACATTACTGTACTCAGGGATATCACTGTACTCAGGAACATTACTGTACTCAGGGATATCACTGTACTCAGGAACATTACTCTATTGAGGGATATCACTGTATTCAGGAGCATTACTGTACTCCGGTTCTTACTGTACTCAGGAACATTACTGTACTCAGGGATATCACTGTATTCAGGAACATTACTCTATTGAGGGAAATCACTGTATTCAGGAACATTACTCTATTGAGGGAAATCACTGTATTCAGGAACATTACTGTACTCAGGAACATTACTGTACTCAGGGATATCACTGTATTCAGGAGCATTACTGTACTCCTGTTCTTACTGTACTCAGGAACATTACTGTACTCAGGTATATCACTGTATTCAGGAGCATTACTGTATTCCGGTTCTTACTGTACTCAGGAACATTACTGTACTCAGGAACATTACTGTACTCAGGGATATTACTGTATTCAGGAACATTACTCTGAGGGAAATCACTGTATTCAGGAACATTACTGTACTCAGGAACATTACTGTACTCAGGGATATCACTGTACTCAGGAACATTACTCTATTGAGGGATATCACTGTATTCAGGAGCATTACTGTACTCCGGTTCTTACTGTACTCAGGAACATTACTGTACTCAGGGATATTACTGTATTCAGGAACATTACTCTATTGAGGGAAATCACTGTATTCAGGAACATTACTGTACTCAGGAACATTACTGTACTCAGGGATATCACTGTACTCAGGAACATTACTCTATTGAGGGATCACTGTATTCAGGAGCATTACTGTACTCTGGTTCTTACTGTACTCAGGAACATTACTGTACTCAGGAACATTACTGTACTCAGGGATATCACTGTATTCAGGAACATTACTCTATTCAGGGACACTGCTTGTTTGTTTCTCTCAGGCTTGACTGACAGTTGCGGACCACTCCCCAGGCACAGAGGGAGGCATAAGACTAGTGAGCTGTTCGACCCCCTCTCCTGACACACCGCTAAGTGGCGGCTTCTTTATGTAGCCTGCCCAGACCTGCCTCTCCATTGTTACTTGGTATGTCTTGAGCTAAATTCTCATGGGTTGCTATGGATACAGCAAATTTAACTCTTGTGCAAATCCTCCCCCTGGGGACAGAGAGGATAAAAGAATCTTAATAACTGAACCATGACCTGCCAGGACAGACAGACAGACAGGCACAGAGGGTTAATGTGAGTTCAACAGATACAGGAATTATAGAGCAATCTAAGTAATCAGAGCGGGCCTGCCTTTTAGTGCAGGACTCCACAAACAATTTTGGCGTGATCCGACGCGCTGCGCAAAAACACAGGCATCACTTCGGATGCAACGGAAATAATGTAAGATATGGAAATGTCGGATGAAGTCGCATCGTTGATCCAACGCGACACGACTGTCAGATGCAGGAGCAGTGTGCAGCGTCTGCATCCGACAGTCGTGTTGCGGCAGATCAACGCTGCGACACCATCCGACAATGCTATTACTTACCTTATTTCCGTCGCATCTGACTTGACGCCTGCGTTTTTGCGCAGCGTGTTGGATCACCCTGAAATTGCCCATGGAGTCCTACCCTTAGGCTTCTGACTGTTTCTCCCAGAATCCTCACCCAGCCTGAGTCTCATATTAACCCCCAACATTCCAGTTTAAATCATGACACCTATAGAAATGCATTGTGCTGGACTGTGCTGAGATCCAAACAGGCCTAAATAAGCACCTCCTGGGGGTCTGGACCCTGCGACACCCTGAGAATTCCCTCATAAATCGAGATGTGTTAGACCTATAGGGTTAAAGTGGACTAATAGTTTCTGTGTTCTGCTGCGCCACCTGCTGGTCCCAGTCTGAACCTGAGATCCAGAATCAACAGCGACTTCTGCAGGAATTTTCCTTTTCAATTAAAGGCGTTGTTAGTCTTTACATTAGCTTTAAGTATATAGTAGAGAGACAACTTGCGATTGTTTTTTATTATGGAAAATGAGTAGAAAGCAAGTAATTCAAAAAATACAAAAAATAAAAAATAAAGGCCCATTGAAATGTGCTTAGAATTAGCCATTCTATAAAATACTAAACTTTAATGCAGATGGTAAACATCTCATTTAATGGCTGATGTCAGATCTGAAATGGGGAAAAATAACAGGGAAAGTTGGGTGATAGGGTGCCGTAAAGAGAAAGCGCAGCGTTACAAATACAGCAACCAGCATGTAAGGAGAAATATACATATATAATATTATATATACATTATATAATAATATGACACTGATTTGCACAGTTTAGTAAATAGGGCCCATTTAGTTCACTTGTGTTCCAGCCAGAAAATATGGGTGCAGGACATTAATACATACTAAACACAATCTGACTTGTGCTAATCCAGTTCCATTTCTAGAAGTTACTGGGCCCACAGCAAAATCATTTAGGGCCCCTGTAAAATTTGCCAATAAGAGATTTTTCATAAATATATTGTGAAACTGCCAATCATTCAGTGCCCCATTGGGCCCCCTACACCCATAATTAGTGAGTTGTCTATGGCACCTTAACAAAACAGAGCTGGGAGGTCACAGCAGACTGGAGGGGTCACACTAGCACCGACCTTTCCCACTTCTCTGCAGGACCCTGGGGAGGAGAGGAGACAGGGGGGAATTGTCTCTTTAATAGTTTCCACATTTCTGCTCAGCAACTTGACTGTACAAATTAGTGATAATTGATTACTTGTCCAATCAGGTTGTTGATAGGCAGGGAACCCCTATATAGAGGCCCCCCATCAGAATGCACAGACATCTAGTGGCTGGAGATGATGGGGCAATGATTAGTCATCTGAGTGGTTGGTATGGTGTTTGCTAACACCTCTCTGGCACAGTGACTTTATTCTCTACAGATGGTGCCAACTGGCATGGTGCCTACTTATTACCCTTATACAGAAAGGGGCAGGTGAGGGAACACCAACTGAGACTGGAGTAGAGATTTCAGCATCAGCAAAGGAAAGGGTTTCTGTACTGTATGGGCAGTCACATCAGAGGCAGTGATTCATTGGTAAGATTAAAGGATATATATAGTGAATGTAAAATTAATGATGGTGCTATTCCAAGCACTTGTGCAATGTACATTCATTATTTATTTATTTTTAATTCCAAGATATTAAAGGAACAGTAACATCAAAAAATAAAAGTGTTTTAAAGTAATGAAAATATCATGTAGTGTTGCCCTGCACTGGTAAAACTGATCTGTTTGCTTCAGAAACACTACTATAGTTCATATAAACGTTACTGTTCCGTTAAGGGATACAAGTACTCTTAATATGAATGAATTTTGTTACAACAGCACCACCTGCTGGTCAGTTTCCCACCAGTCTGACCACCAAGTAGTCAAGGAAGTTGTCAGGAAAAAGAAAGAGGCTGCTTTGATGTTCTTCTGGTTGGCAAATATTGGACAAAGGTTTTTAATTTTTTTTCCTAAGCAGAAGAACATCAGAGCAGCCTCTTTCTCAACTTGACTACTTGGTGGTCAGACTGGTGGGAAACTGACCAGCAGGTGGCGCTGTTGTAACAAAATTCATTCATATTAACAATACATGTATCCCTTAATATCTTGGAATTAAAAATAAATAAATAATGAATGTACATTGCAAAAGTGCTTGGAATGGCCCCCTCATCAATTTTACATTCACTTATTTTTAAGGTTTACTAATCCTTTAAAGAATAGGTTAGGTTCCTGTATAACAAGCAAAGGGCACATGGAGATATTTCATAAACTGTCAGTTGCCCCCTTGAGGCTGAACAGGCAACCAATTCACTCTGTCTGTTCTGTCCTTGGATCAATATGTGGGGCAGTTTAAGCAGTTGGGGGGCTTTTTCTGGGAACCAGTGTTTATATCAAGTATGATTTATAGCCAATGGCCTCTTTGCGTTTGTAAATAGAATGGAAAGAAACCTGAGAAACTGGAGCTCACTGCCACTGTTCCAGTTATATAGTTACTATATTTAATTTACTGTTAAAACACACATACAGAAAAATTCTAAATATTGACATGGTTGCAAATGGGATATGGTGGAACCTTCGCAAACATAAGCAAATAACGGGTCTAGAGTGGCCCCTCATAGAGTCAATTACTATACCTCATATTAAAACCCTCCATTGCACCACAATCTGCCAAGTAAATGAGCCCTATCTCAAGGCACACATGTCAATATACTCTCATCAAAGAGTCCTCATCAGTTATTCAAGTGCAGCCAGACCCCCATTGAAGAATGTTCTATTTTGTCCTACTGTCTTCACCATGTCCTACTGTCTCCATCTTATCCTACTGTATCCATCTTACCCTACTAGCTTCACCATGTCCTACTGTCTCCATCTTACCCTACTGTCTCCATCTTGCTCAACTGTCTTTACCATGTCCTACTGTCTCCATCATACCCTACTGTCTCCATCTTACTCTTTGTCTTCACCATATCCTTCACCATATCCTACTGTCTCCATCTTACCCTACTGTTTCGGTCTTGCTCTACTATTTTCACCATGTCCTAGTGTCTCCATCCTACCCTACTGTCTTCACCATGTCCTACTTTCTCCATCTTACCCTACAGTCTTCACCATGTCCTGCTGTCTCCATCTTAACCTACTGTATCCATCTTACCCTACTAGCTTCACCGTGTCCTACTGTCTCCATCTTACCCTACTGTCTCCATCTTGCTCAACTGTCTTTACCATGTCCTACTGTCTCCATCATACCCTACTGTCTCCATATTACTCTTTGTCTTCACCATATCCTACTGTCTCCATCTTACCCTACTGTTTCCATCTTGCTCTACTATTTTCACCATGTCCTACTGTCTCCATCTTGTCCTACTGTCTCCATCTTACCCTACTGTTTCCATCTTACCCTACTGTCTCCATCTTGCTCTTTGTCTTCTCCATGTCCTACTGTCTCCATCTTGCTCTACTGTCTCCATCTTACCCTACTGTCTCCATCTTGCTCTACTATCTTCACCATGTCCTACTGTCTCCATCTTGCTATACTGTCTCCATCTTACCCTATTGTCTCCATCTTGCTCTACTGTCTTCACCATGTCCTACTGTCTCCATCTTACCCTACTGTCTCCATCTTGCTCTTTGTCTTCACCATGTCCTACTGTCTCCATCTTACCCTTCTGTCTCCATCTTGCTCTACTATCCTCACCATGTCCTACTGTCTCCATCTTCCTATACTGTCTCCATCTTACCCTACTGTCTACAACTTGCCCTACTGTCTCCATCTTGCTCTACTGTTTTCACCATGTCCTACTGTCTTCATCTTACTCTACTGTCTTCATCTTGCTCTGCTGACTCCATATTGTCCTACTGTAGCAATATCATGTAGCAAGGTTATAGCCTCTCTTACCTCGCCATACGTTGTCAGGCTAAAGTAATAATTTTTAACATGGTTTGTTTAGTGTAAAGTTTTTAAACAGCTGATACGATGAAACTGAAACAACATTGCCATCTTCGGTCATAAGAAGCATCATCTTCTGTTATTTTCTAAGCAGAGCAACATCATAAGACTTTTCCTTTCTCCCTGCTGTCAAGCCAGTCAGCAGAACTGGTCAGCAGGTGGCGGTGTAGTTCCAAATTCATTATACAAGCAATTAAAATTGTTTTAATCTCTTGAAAACTAGAAACAAAGGAATTCATATAAACAAAGCGCAATTTTACATTAAATAAAGTTTTAATGTTTCATGTTTCCTTTAGGGACAATTGGCCATACAGAACGCTGTGCTGTAAAGAAAGCTTTGATGTTATGACTGCAGGGAACTATAATGTAATTCAACCTGTTTCTTTTTGCATAATGATGCACATTGCAGTTGGTTCTGCAGCAGTTTTGTGATCCCAAAAAGGAACACTGGATCTCCTCTTCCATTCATTTCTCATTTCTAGCACAGAGCAGAGTAAAGGCCAACTAAACAGGTATATTCACTGAAGACAGAGGGTTTGTGATTATTATTATTATTATGACTGATATAACTGTCTGTGGGTTTTATGCAGAAAACGGAATAATTGAACAATATCACGGGTGTCAATTTCCCAAGTGATTTGCTTTATTTTCTGCTTATTCTCTGACAGCCACAAGATGGAGCCATAATAATATAAAACATTCGAAGCACAGTCAATATTTATACATAATGCTCTTTTCTGTGGGTCCTAGAGCCATTATAAACAATGTATTAAAAAAATGCCCCCAAATAGTTCCTTGGGGAGTGTTGTCCCTAGAGGTTATAGAGAATGGGAGCTGAGTTGTTTTACGCATTGAATAAGGGATGAGAATAAAGAGAAAGAATCAATATGATCATTTTTCACTATTTCCCTTTTCTGGATTACGGGACTGATGAAGTTTTCTGTAGGAACTTCGTTATGTATTTATATTTATTTGTTTTGTTATTGTCTTTTTATATTATACAATGTACTTCTCCTAGTGCTTTAATTTACATGTTCACTGGTTTGTGTGGATATTTGGTATAGATGATACTGACACATTTATTTCTCTTCTTTCTTCAGAGTTTTAATGTAGTGGTCAGATGGTTTATTTGCAATATAAATGAAGTATTAAATATTAGCATTAGGCGTTTGACCTTTTTATTGTGGCATTTGTTACTTGTATCCACTTGTTTTGTATCCACTGCATCACAATTGTATCTAATGTGGCATTTGTTTATGTGTTTTGTGCACCTTGATGTGCTGTAATGCTTTTTAAACGTTGCTGTTTATAGAATGGCTTCATTTTTTCTTTTTTTATAGTTATTTGCCTTCTTCTTCTGACTCTTTCAAATGGGGGTCAATGACCCCATCTAAAAAACAAATGCTCTGTAAGGCTACAAATGTATTGTTATTGTTACTTTTTATTACTCATCTTTCTATTCAGGCCTCTCCTATTCATATTCCAGTCTCTTAAACTGGCCATAGATGTTGAGATTTTTAAAAGATCCGATCCTCATCTCGGAACGATCGTACGAATTGTCCATCAACTAAAAAGACCAATTTGGCAGGAAAACAAAGGGGAGCTGCTTGGCCCTGCAAACATAGATACATTGCACTGGGACCGACAAAGAGTTTTTAACCTGGCCGATCAATTTCCTGACAGATGTCGGCCGAAAAATCGTAAGATGTTCGAATCCCACTAACCGCACGAAAATTTCGAAGGATTGGTCGGACTTCGCTAAAATCGGTCGTTCGGCAAGACAAATCTTTGCGTCTATGGGGAGCTTTATTCAAATCAATGCATGGTTGCTAGGCTAATTTAGACCCTAGCTTCTGGATTGCTGAAATTGCAAACTGGAGAGCTGCTGAATAAAAAGCTAAATAACTCATAAATAACTAAATAAAAACCACAAATAATACAAAATGAAAACCAATTGCAAATTGTCTCAGAATATCACTCTCTACATCAGGGGTCCCCAACCTTTTTTACCTGTGAACCACATTCAAATGTAAAAATAGTTGAGGAGCAACACAAGGATGTAAAAGTCCCTTGGGGTGCCAAATAAGGGCCGTGATTGGCTATATGGTAGCCCCTATGTGAACTGGCAGCCTACAGGAGGCTCTACTTGGCTCTATACTTAGTTTTTATGCAATTAAAACTTGCTTCCAAGACTGGAATTCAAAAATAAGCTCCTGCTTTGAGGCCACTGAGAGCAACATCCAAGGGGTTGGGGAGCAACATGTTACTCAGGAGCTACTGGTTGGGGGATCACTGGTCTACATCATAATAGAACTTAATTTAAAGGTAAAGTGATTCTCATCATTGAATAATGGGTGTGTGTGGGTGTCACTTGGGGGACATACTGATATTTTATTACAATAATACATAGGTCTGTTGGTATAATATCTGTGCAGAATGTGTCAGTCAAGCAATATGGCAGCCCCCACACTACTGGACATATTTCCTATTTAAAAGCTAAATAAAGGGTCCTGCTTCTATTTAGAGTGTTCTGCTTCTTGTGCTTTGACTGACACTCTCCTTTGTAAGTAAGAAATGCCTAAATTTAGAGTAAGAGGCACATTTAGTTGATTTCCTGCTGTGATTGTTCAGTATATTTATATAAACGGCTCTCAGAATCCCAGTGCAAGTGAGTAAGAAGCGCTGGTGGGACCGGAGCCGGGGTGATACTTGATACAGTGTCTCTTGATGTCCCATCTGTGGTTCCCCTGTACCTCTTGGTTCTCTATTCTCACGTTGCTGTCTGAACTGTCTCTCCTGGCCCCACTGCAGTTCTGATTGGATAATAATCCCCTGCCTGTCCTCTCTCAGATGCTTCACTTCTCCAACACGTCTAATCAGAGAAGATTTAATCTCCTTCTTCAGAGAAACATTGTGTCATCCTAAGGCATTTATATCATATACAGTATACGAGTTCCATCTGTGGGATTTGGGGATTTGACCTCACTTTGGGGGTCAGTGAAGATCACTCTGAATGATAAACACTGGAACTTTTGCACCAGCTCCACCATCCGCTACATTCCCCAGTTTCAAGTTGTTGGACTACATATTGGTGCAGGGGTATATAAATGGGGTGTCCTTGTGGCCTGTGGATTTACAGCTTAGATATACATTTGGAGGAAACATAATTTACCTTTTCATTTGGTCTCACTTGGCAGTACTTCTTATTCCCTTCTGAAAAATACAAATATAGATGGAGCAGACATACATAACAACAAGTATAAATATTCTCTCTTTGATAGTGGTACTCCCTTATATAGTTTCTCTCTCTCATCCCACAGACATTTATAGAGGGCACTAAGGAGGGGCTCATGGAAACTATAGAGGGCACAGAGTGAGGCACATGGGAGTGCAGAGAGAAATTGGGGAATGAGCAGGTAGAAGTACAGAGATCAGGGAAAGAACATGATATTCACTAAAGGCTATATATATATATATATATATATATATAATGTTTGGGTTCTGGCTAGTGAGTAGGAAGACCCTCCATGCAGGGAAAGTGGAAGGGTTGGGGAGGGATGGGAAGCAAACAGACTGGGGATGGTGCATGAATAGGTCCCTGGGATGAAAATTCTTCTTTTTTTGTCTTCAATGATCTACATCCTCTATACATCACTATTACCCTTCTATTCATAAGAACTCATATCGTTTAAAACTTGACTTCCCCTTCTTCCAGACATCAGCTTTCCACTTCTCCTATACATCAGTATTTCACTTCTATTCATCAATATTCTAATATACTTGTCTTCTCCTATAGAACAGAACTTTCCCCTTTCTCAGAAATCAATGGTCTCCCTCTTCTTTTCCCTATATGTAACACACTGTTCTTCTATACTTTAGTACTCTTCTTCTCCTATACAACATTACTCGCAGACATCAGTACTCTGCTAATGTGCATCAATATTCTCTTTGTCTCACACACCAATATCCTTAATCATCCTGTCCTAATGTCTCCATCTTTTCCTAATGGTTTCATCTTGTCCTACTGTCCCCAGTTTGCCTCACTGTCTCCATCTTGCCCTACTGCCTCCATCTTGCCCTGCTGCCTCCATCTTGTCTTCTGTCTCCATCTTGCCCCTGATGCCTCCATCTTGTCCTACTGTCTCCATCTTGCCCTGCTGCCTCCATCTTGTCCTACTGTCTCCATCTTGCCCCTGATGCCTCCATCTTGTCCTACTGTCTCCATCTTGCCCTGCTGCCTCCATCTTGTCATACTGTCTCCATCTTGCCCCTACTGCCTCCATCTTGACTGGCTGTCTTCATCTTCTCCTACTGTCTCCATCTTGCCCAACTGTCTCCATCTTGCCCTACTGCCTCCATCTTTCCCTGCTGCCTCCATCTTGCCCTGCTGCCTCCATGTTGTCCTACTGTCTCCATCTTGCCCTGCTGCCTCCATCTTGTCCTACTGTCTCCATCTTGCCCCTGATGCCTCCATCTTGTCCTACTGTCTCCATCTTGCCCTGCTGCCTCCATCTTGTCATACTGTCTCCATCTTGCCCCTACTGCCTCCATCTTGACTGGCTGTCTCCATCTTCTCCTACTGTCTCCATCTTGCCCAACTGTCTCCATCTTGCCCTACTAACTCCATCTTTCCCTGCTGCCTCCATCTTTCCCTGCTGCCTCCATCTTGCCCTGCTGCCTCCATGTTGTCCTACTGTCTCCATCTTGCCCTGCTGCCTCCATCTTGTCCTACTGTCTCCATCTTGCCCCTGATGCCTCCATCTTGTCCTACTGTCTCCATCTTGTCCTGCTGCCTCCATCTTGTCATACTGTCTCCATCTTGCCCCTACTGCCTCCATCTTGACTGGCTGTCTCCATCTTGTCCTACTGTCTCCATCTTGCCCGACTGTCTCCATCTTGACTGGCTGTCTCCATCTTGTCCTACTGTCTCCATCTTGCCCTACCATTTCCATCTTGATCCACTGTCTCCATCTTGACCTACTGTCTCCATCTTGTTCTACTGTCTCCATCATGCTCTACTGCCTCCATCTTGTCCTACTGTCTCCATCTCGCCCCTACTGCCTTCATCTTGTCCTACTGTTGCTGCTATTCTGTCCTAAAGTCTTCATTTCTCAAACATCAATAGTCTCTTTCTTCTTTTTTTGTACATATAACTTACTCCTCTTTTTCTATACTTCTATACTCCTTCTATACTTCTATACTCCTATAAAACATTACTAGTTTACTGTAAGGTATCAGTACTCTACTTCTCATGTACAACATTACTCTCCTTCTCTCAGACATAAATACCCTCCTTCTTATCACCCACAAATGCATAGTATGCGAATACACAACATACTTCCACATGACCTGTGATTACTATTGCTTCTGAGACCTCCTGTTCTGGGGCATTGAAGAACACATTGACTGATCGTTCAGCATAGATAAAATAATTTATTGCAAATCAAGCTAAAAAGGATCAAGTAAGCAGTGTGATACAAAAGTATGAGAGAGAAAACAACTATGAAAGATATCTTCATTATGTACTTTCCCAAGATGATAGGCAAAGGATCATTCTGTGGAATGCATTACAACCCCCCCTCCCCAAAACTCTCAGTGATTGGCAGTTAGAATAGGAGTAAGTTCAGTTTCAGGCCTTCAAATGTCATTTCCAGAGTAACCAAAGCCTCTGACACTTCCTATATGAGGGCGCTACTTTGTAGGGGAAGGCTTACTATGGCGTTGGATATGGTGGTCATCGTGCCTGACCCTTTGGAGTTCTTGTGGAGATTCACTATGTTTACACTGATTGGCTCTGGCTGGTATTTCCTGAAGATGCTTCTCATTGTTGACTGAAAGTTGTTGGTCACAAAGCAGTAGACAATAGGGTCCATGCAACTGTTGAGGCTGCTCAGGGTGACGGTCACATGATAAACCACAATATTGACATCGAGAGATATGGAGGAGTTGATGCAGAGGATCACCTGACTTACGTGAAATGGCGTGAAGCAAACAGTGAAGATGATCAGTACCGTGATGAGGAGCTGGACGGCTTTCATGCGCCTCTCTCTGCTCTGGTTCATGAGAGTCGATCTAGACAAGGCCCACATGATCCGTAAGGTGTAGAATGTGATTATTATCAGGGGTACAAAATACTCAAAAGCTGTGAGAGAGAAAAGCTGAAAGAGGCAACAGGACGGGTGATTGATGGTGGTCGTCAAGATGGTGAAGGTGACAACAACGGCAAAGATCCAGATGCAGATACATATTAACTTGGCGTAGTTGGGGTTTCGCCACTTTCGAGATGCTTCCACCTGTACAATAGCCATGAAGCGGTCGACGCAGATGCAGGTCAAGAAAAGGATACTGCAGTACATATTGACAAAGTACGTGAAGCTGTGCACAAAGTAACAATGTTTGCAGTTTCCCGCACTGTAGTACATGATGATGCGTGTAGGCAGAGAAAGGCCCACCAGGAGATCCGTCACCACCAAGTTGATGGTGTAAATAACAGATGTCGTTTTGGTCTTTGTCCGAAAGCAAAACACATAGATGGCCAAGCTGTTCAGTACTATTCCCACCAGGAAAATGAGGATATTGATGACCATCAACGCTACAGAAAGTCTATAAAATCTGGTGTACAAAATGTCATCTGGGCTCTCTGGTTCATTGACTGAGGGGGTGTCGGTGTAGGAAGAGGTGCTGTTTGACATCCTCACAGTTGATTTGTTGATGTAGACAAGCTTTTGGTTAAAAAGACACTCCATTGTTTATCTGCAAAGTAAGCATGAAGCAAATTAGCAGCAGGATTAGGCAGGAATAATTGGGCCTAGCAAGTATGGCAGAGCAAGATGGTGGCTTTAGAGCAGGGGTCCCCAACCTTTTTGTACATGTGAGCCACAATCAAATGTAAGAAATGTTGGAGAGCAACCCAAGCATGCAAAAAGTTCCTGGGGGTGCAAAATAGGGGCTGCAATTGGCTATTTGGTAGCCCCTATGCAGACTGGTAGCCGACAGGAGGTTCTGTTTGGCAGTACTAATGGTTTTTATGCCTCCAAGCCAAGAATTAAAAAATAAGCACCTGCTTTAAGCCCACTGGAAGAAAGGAGAGCAACATGTTTCTCACGAGCCACTGGTTGGGGATCTCTGCTTTAAAACAAGATGGCAAAAGTAGGGCCAAGATGGCAACAGTAACACCAGTCACCATTACCCACTGTTGTTACTGAAGTACAACTGCCTGACTTCTACATTACTAGTGGGCAGTGTCATACTGGGACACCAGGGGCCCACCCAAAAACTTTTAAACAGGGGCCCACTCTTAGTACTTTTATTCTTCCTCTCCTCACTCAACCTCTATTCTCCTTGTCTCTTTTCTTTACATACTATAATCTATTTTTCCATCTATTTAGCCTCTTTGTTCTCATCGAAATAGGGAATGACCATGAAATAGGCCAAATGTTTAGCAGCATGAGGGGCCACTGACACCTGGGCCCACTGGGACTTTTCCTGGTATCCCGATGGGCCAGTCCAACACTGCTAGTGGGCCTATCCTAGTACTTACACTATGCTCTTAAACCCCAGGGAAATGATGACTGGCATGTAAGTTCCCCTTATAAACTACACAGCAATGATTATCCTCTACCTGCCTACACAAAAGGGAACATAAAGAAAAGCAGAGTCTAAAATATACAGAAGTATTGGTTACCTTTGAAGCCACTGGCAGAAGATGCAACTTGAAGTTCTTGGTTCTCAAGCCAACACAGAAGAAAGGGGTTTCCTTGGCCCTGGTACCAACAGCATGGACCATGCGGGGAAGTGGAATGTACCACTCACCTGTCAACCATTAGACCCACCTGCCAATAATGAAGAGTCGTTGATTAGAAGGCAGTTGATGGATTCATCCTTGATTGTTTGTTTTTCATGGCATCTGGGGTGAGAACAAATAGATGAGCCAGAAGCACTCACATGATAGAATGGTAAAGGCAAACGGCGGGCATTCTAACACAGTCAACCGGCTGACCTTGCAGACAAGGGACATTGTCAGGCCAATATCTGCCCCATGTTGAGTGTTGCCATTCATGTTGCCAATATGTCTGCTGGTGGTGGATCCACTCATTTATGTGCAGTGTGAAAGGGAGAAGAATCACTGGCACAGCATGGGTATTTCTAGCAGGGAGAACCCTTGCTCGTTTATAGCGGATGCAACGTTTCGGGTTGCAACCCCTTTGTCAAGCATGCTTGACAAAGGGGTTACGCCCATGCTTAACAAAGGGGCTACGCCCCGAAACGTTGCATCTGCAATAAACGAGCAAGGGCTCTCCCTGCTAGAAATACCCATGCTATGCCAGTGATTCTTCTCCCTTTCACACTGAACACAAGGTTGCCAACGCCTCCTTCACTGAGCACCTGGGATTCGTTTAGGACAGGACGGCCAGGGTGTGCGAGGGTAATCCTTCCTTTTAATAGACCACATTAATAGACAAAAGGGAACCACACAGTGCTGATCATCCCCAGTTATGATGCAACTGTTAGCTCTTGGGCCAAGGATTGGATCATTTCAAAAGCCAATGCAGACTGTCGGTAAAGAGCCACAGCAATGAGCCAACTCCCTGATGGGAATTTAATACCTGTCTGATAGATTTGATAGATTAATCTGAAGCCCCGGAGGAAAGGAAACTGGGTCTGAAACGACCAAATGGGCATCTTAAATCTGCCAGTGTATCGCCATATTAAAATTGAAGTAAACTTTTAGCATGTTCTAGAATTACTAATTGTAAGCAACTTTTCAATTGGCCTTCATTATTTCTTTTTTTTTCAGTATTTGAATTATTTACTTCTTCTGACTCTTTCCAGCTTTCAAATGGGGGTCATCTGACCCCATCTAAAAACACATCGGCCCTGGAAGGTTATTGTTATTGCTACTTTTTATTACTCGTCTTTCTATTCAGGCCTCTTTTATTCATATTACAGTCTCTTATTCAAATCAGTGCATGGTTGTTGGGTAATTTGGATCCTAGCAACCCGACTGCTGAAATTGCAAACTGGAGAGCTGCTGAATAAAAAGCCAAATAAGTCAAAAACCACAAATAATAAAAAATGAAAACCAAATTGCAAATTGTCTCAGAATATCCCTCTCTACGTCATACTAAAAGCTAATTTAAAGGTGAACAACCACTTCTTTTTTCCACCAAAATGTTCATATTCTTAGAGTGCCTAAAAACAAGGAGAAGCCCCAGAAAAGAGATTATCCTTACTGTTGACAGTACCCGAGTCTCGGCTGTGATTTACGGTGAAGCATAAGCTCTTTATTTGGACTATCTATCTGCAGCCCCAGGACAGGGGTTTATTTCATCTCATTGAGCCTGTGAGGGCGATCTTCTCCTGTTTACAGTTCTATCTCCGGCTGTTTATGTTTCTGCTCTGATTTATCACTGATCTGATGAAGGCCCGAGCTATGAGATAGAAGCAGTTTATTAACCATCCCAAGAAATTAAATGTTTTGTGCAAAAGCTCCGGAAGCGTTTGGCTAAATCCTTGGTTTGGGGGTCACTGCTGAAAGTGCCCAAATACGGTGTTCCTAAATCTAGAGATAATCTAGTGGCGGGTATGTGAGATGTGGTGCAATAAGAATGACACAACTGTTGTGTAATACAGTGTGTATAGCGGGGACATGGGTTTGAATCATCCAGTGAGCAGTTGCTGATGAATACAGTCAGTACAGTCAGTTGTGCTTTTGTAATAAGCAAAGGGGAGAACTCTGCTGGCAGTCTAACTGGATGGACAAAATGTGCCCCTATTAACTTTTAACAGAGATTAACAGAGATTGCAAGTGTGATCACTGTACTAGTGTCCCTGGACCCTCCTCACTCTCACAGCACAGGAGAATGAGCGATGACAATGGGGGGTTAACAGTACCCCCAATTATAGCTAAATAAGGAATATATATATATATATATATATATATAAATATACAGAGTGGTGGTTAAAGGGTATTTAAAGAGATTTACCCTTCTTTTACCCGCTGCCCACAGTAACAGCCCAGTCACCGCTGCACTAGAATTTCCTCTTAATCTCACCATTAAACAGTAGAGATGTACTGAATCCAGGAATTGGTTCGGGATTTAGCAGGATTCAGCCAGTGGCATAACTACCGGGGGAGCAGGGGGTGCGATTGGGCCAGGACCTGCACCCCCTCAGGGCCCCCCAGCAGCTCGTGCCACTCTGTTCTAATGGGGCCGTTTCCAGGCGTATGGAGGGGGGCGGGCCCGGCTGCACGTCCCGCACCAGGGACCGCCCCCCTCTAGTTACGTCTCTGGATTCAGCTGAATCCAAGTACCTGGCCCAACTGAATCCAAATCCAAAAAATCATGCGACCTTTCTTCACACAAACAAGGAAGTAGAACATTATTTTTTTTACTCTTTTTTTCTCTCTTTCCCCCTCATTTCCTTAATTTAAGTGTTTCTAGGATTTGGATTTGTTTTGGTATTCGACCGAATCTTTGACAAAAGATTCGGCTGAATCCTAAAATAGAGGATTAGTTGCATCCCTACTAAACAGAGTCATGCCAAGTATAATTTGCACCCAGGGTTGGATTGGGCCAGGCAGACAACAGGAAAAACCCCTGGGAGGCCCTGACCCTCGCTGGCCCCTCCAATGGCAAGAAGAATTGCTTATGTTCTTGGGTGCAGAATGTTTCAAATGAAATAGCATTTGTCTTACCCTGGAAATAGGGTTTTGGTTTCTTTTGGCAGCATCTGGAGAAGTGATTACAAGCACATATACCAGGATATATACCAGGATCTGCCGTATGACTTGAGGAGGAAAAAGTAAGAGGAACCCTAAAAATTCTGCCTTGGTCCCTGGACTGTGATGTCTAGGGGTTTCTGAGAGGAGAAACTTCACCAGCATACAAGTATTTCTATATGGCGGAGAGGATTTTCTTCTTAGAAACCCCTAGATGGTGGTTTATCTACCCAAAGCCATGTGTGACCTGATGCCAAGCAAGACCCAATGCCCAGTTATTACTGCTTACTTGTGGGCATCTGGTCACACTTGAATTTGGGGTACATACACCACAGGCAGGGCAGGAGGGGGGTCCTGAGACAGCAGTCCAAGCAGAACCCAGGCCCCCCAGTCCAACCCAGACCACAGGTCATTGTTGTGATTTTTGTGGATCTGTTGGCATGGGTCACGGTTTATATTATCTACTCCAACGGCTCCATTTTATTTAAATATCATCACAAATGGACTAATGGTGATTGATTTGCACCCATTCAGTAAATGTGACTCAACGAGTGCTTCTGAGAAGGGCGAGTCAGTGACATACAAAGGTTTTATCAGCCCTCAGACATTCAAATAAATGAAATTAATCCTCCCCAAAGGGGCCCATGACACCAGCAGAGAATGGGGAAGAAAACCAGAGAAGAAGAAGGTGGACCATACCATTAGTGAGAACAGAAGGGGGAATCTGTAATGCCAGCAGCTTCCACCAAAATGAAGCCTATGTGATATCCAGGCATAATGCCAGACTGCATATAAGGCAGACAATAATAGGGAGACGTACTTCAGGTGCTTCATCTGTAAGTTAACTTTCAGCATGTTATAGAATGTCCAATTCTAAGCAACCTTTCAATTGGTCTTCATTATCTATTATAAGTTACTGTACCTGGTGGTCAGGAGGTTCATGAGAATGAGTGACCCTAGGGCTTCAGATGAAACCTGCTGTGCTGCATAGGGAACATTTACATACATTTATCTCTCCCTGCAGCAGAGTGCGACTGCAGAGCAGATGTATTTATATCATGTCTGCTTGTGAGTACACAATTTACTGGAACTTTAACACCCAGCGACGGGCGCCAGTCCAAAGTGAAATCGGCAGCTTTCTGCAAACGCACGATTATTATTGTTTTAGTGATTTACAGCTTTGCTGAGCAAACCCCAAAATAAACCTTTTCCCTGAAGTGTGTTTACAGTTTAGTGCTAAGATTAGACCCAAAATGCAGCGGAACAACAGAGCTGCGCTGCTCAAGCCCAACAGCACATGGATAGAGGCACTAGAGGAACTACAACTCCCATAATCCTTTGCTGAATAACATCCTCCCACCATCCTCTGACATTTAACTTTTCACCTCAGGGGGCAGATACAATAGAAGATAAATGAATGAGCATGGAAAAAGATTAACAGATAGAATGTGCTTTTATATAAATATCTAGAGACTATTATCCCACTGTTACTATAGGCACCATCTCTCCCTACTATACCTGCTATCCCACAGTCACACTCCCTTCCCAGAGACTATTATCCACTGTTACTATAGGCACCATCTCTCCCTACTATACCTGCTATCCCACAGGTCACACTCCCTTCCCAGAGGACTATTATCCCACTGTTACTATAGGCACCATCTCTCCCTACTATACCTGCTATCCCACAGTCACACTCCCTTCCCAGAGACTATTATCCACTGTTACTATAGGCACCATCTCTCCCTACTATACCTGATATCCCACAGTCACACTCCCTTCCCAGAGACTATTATCCACTGTTACTATAGACACCATCTCTCCCTACTATACCTGCTATCCCACAGTCACACTCCCTTCCCAGAGACTATTTTCCCACTGTTACTATAGGCACCATCTCTCGCTACTATACCTGCTATCCCACAGTCACACTCCCTTCCCAGAGACTATTATCCACTGTTACTATAGGCACCATCTCTCCCTACTATACCTGATATCCCACAGTCACACTCCCTTCCCAGAGACTATTATCCACTGTTACTATAGACACCATCTCTCCCTACTATACCTGCTATCCCACAGTCACACTCCCTTCCCAGAGACTATTATCCCACTGTTACTATAGACACCATCTCTCCCTACTATACCTGCTATCCCACAGTCACACTCCCTTCCCAGAGACTATTATCCCACTGTTACTATAGGCACCATCTCTCGCTACTATACCTGCTATCCCACAGTCACACTCCCTTCCCAGAGACTATTATCCACTGTTACTATAGGCACCATCTCTCCCTACTATACCTGCTATCCCACAGTCACACTCCCTTCCCAGAGACTATTATCCACTGTTACTATAGGCACCATCTCTCCCTACTATACCTGCTATCCCACAGTCACACTCCCTTCCCAGAGACTATTATCCACTGTTACTATAGACACATCTCTCCCTACTATACCTGCTATCCCACAGTCACACTCCCTTCCCAGAGACTATTATCCACTGTTACTATAGACACCATCTCTCCCTACTATACCTGCTGTCCCACAGAGATTAGTATATGTAGTAAATCAGCAGCAAATGATGACACAATGGAAGCTATTGGAGTAATATTCACATATTTCAAGGATCTTCTTTATATGAAATATTTATATCAAAACAGAGACACACATTTTTGGTTATTTACAGGATCAGGGAATAAATGGAGAGCATGAGGATCAGTGACATCCGCACATCGGCCAGAACACGGAAATTTGGGTTCCGATCTGCTACTTGTAAAATGTACTCTCTAAACAGAATGTGACGTAAACTGGAACAGAACTCGCTGACGCTGTTATGGAATCTGACGTGAGTGTGAGAATTCCCAAGATCTGCGTTCACTCTGCTACTTGTGTAAATGTTATTCTGGTGTTTAAATGAAAAGTACAGAAAATGAGCACATTGCACAAAATAGTCGAGACCTGACAAAATCTTTATTAAAGGAGAAGTTAGCCTAACAACAAACTTTTTGCAGGTTTTTTTCTGTAGGTTTCATGTTTTTAGGCATTCAAGGAGGCAGTTTTGATTTCTGAGGTTCCCCTTCACAGTAGCAAGGGAATCAAAATGCCCAGATGAGCAAACTGAATTGCATTCTGAGAATCAAACCTACCCATCCCGAATATATTTATTATATGCTGCATCAGGCCAGTAAGGTGGTGCTAGAATCAGGGTTACTGTTAGTAGTTATAGGGGTCCTGTAATACTAAGGTGCCAGTTCCTTCCATGATCCAACCAAACCCACTCCCAAGCTGCCATCAAGTGGGTACAGGGGAACTGATGTCAGGGGAGAGGGGGCCCCAAGAGACGTAAGATTACATTTCACAGGCTGCAAAGAGGGTGTGGCATGCAAGAGAGTGGGTGGGGCTTGGTAGATCTTAGGCAGGGGTTTGGTATCTTTGGGATCTTGGCCGCCCATGACCCCTCTTTTGTGGCCCCCCACATGAAAGTCTGTCTGCTGTGAGTGCTTCCCTTGTGTAAGATTTAAAAGGTATTAGTACTAAGATTAACTGGCCCCTGCATTGTTTTACCCTTCGCACCCTAAAGTCCTGGACTGTTCACACCTCAGACCCAGACTGAAAGTGTCCACATTGTATGTAACCAGGCCCGGATTTGTGGCGAGGCCACAAAGGCCCGGGCCTACGGCGGCAAGTCTGTAGGGGCGACATGTTGCCCAGCCACATTATAAGTGCACACACGCTCCTGACCGGGGGGGAGGAGTTAAAGGATTGTGTGAGAATTTGGCGGCGCTAGGACCCTGCAGCACGAAGTGGCCTCGGGGTGCGCACATGACTGAAATCTGGGCCTGTATGTAGCACAGTATGGTCTGTTCATCTTAGAGTGGTCCTTATAGTTTTCCTTGTCTCCTGCTGTATTCTGTCTTCCCTATGTTCCCTGTGTGTGTCATACTCTGCCTGCTCCATGCTCCCTGTGTGTGCCATACTCTGTCTTCCCTATGCTCCATGTGTGTGCCATACTCTGCCTTCTCTATGCTCCCTGTGTATGCCATACTCTGTCTTCCCTATGCTCCCTGTGTGTGCCATACTCTGTCTTCCCTATGCTCCATGTGTGTGTCATACACTGCCTGCCCCATGCTCCCTGTGTGTGTCATACTCTGTCTGCCCTATGCTCCCTGTGTGTGCCATACTCTGTCTGCCCTATGCTCCCTGTGTGTGTCATACTCTGTCTGCCCTATGCTCCCTGTGTGTGTCATACTCTGTCTGCACTATGCTCCCTGTGTGTGCCATACTCTGCCTGTCCTATGCTCCCTGTGTGTGCCATACTCTACCTGTCCTATACTCCCTGTGTGTGTCATACTCTGTCTGCCCTATGCTCCATGTGTGTGGCATACTCTGCCTGTCCTATGCTCCCTGTGTGTGCCATACTCTACCTGTCCTATACTCCCTGTGTGTGTCATACTCTGTCTGCCCTATGCTCCATGTGTGTGGCATACTCTGCCTGTCCTATACTCCCTGTGTGTGCCATACTCTGTCTGTCCTATGCTCCCTTGTGTGTCATACTCTGCCTGTCCTATACTCCCTGTGTGTGCCATACTCTGTCTGTGCTATGCTCCCTGTGTGTGCCATACTCTGTCTGTCGTATGCTCCCTGTGTCTGTCATACTCTGCCTGCCCTATACTCCCTGTGTGTGCCATACTCTGTCTGTCCTATGCTCCATGTGTGTGTCATACTCTGTCTGCCCTATGCTCCATGTGTGTGGCATACTCTGTCTGTCGTATGCTCCCTGTGTCTGTCATACTCTGCCTGCCCTATACTCCCTGTGTGTGCCATACTCTGTCTGTCCTATGCTCCCTGTGTGTGGCATACTCTGTCTATCCTATGCTCCATGTGTGTCCCATACTCTGTCTGTCCTATGCTCCCTGTGTGTGTCCTACTCTGTCTGTCCTATGCTCCCTGTGTGTGTCATACTCTGCCTGTCCTATACTCCCTGTGTGTATCATACTCTGCCTGCCCTATGCCCCTGTGCATGTCATACTCTGGCTGCCCTATGCTCCCTGCGTGTGCCATACTCTGCCTGTCCTATGCTCCCTGTGTGTGTCATACTCTGCCTGTCCTATACTCCCTGTGTGGGCCATACTCTGCCTGTCATATGCTCCCTGTGTGTGCCATACTCTGCCTGTCCTATGCTCCCTGTGTGTGTCATACTCTGCCTGTCCTATGCTCCCTGTATGTGCCATACTCTGGCTGCCCTATGCTCCCTGTGTGTGTCATACTCTGCCTGTCCTATGTTCCCTGTGTGTGCCATACTTTTCGTTACAAAACAAGGAATTAATATAATGTTTTAGCCTTGCACAGCCCTCCTTCTTCCTTCCCTCTTTCTGATTTGCATATGTAAATTAGGATTCAGTTCAGTATTTGGCCGAATATTCACGAAGCATACGGGGTTTGGCTGAATCAAAAATAATGGATTTGGTGCATCCCTAGTTTAAATAATGCATAAGTTCCTTTATACCTCTCAATGCGTGACATCATAGCCCTGCCTCAACATCACCAGACCACTCCTCGATGTCATCGTCTCTCCTCCTATGTCATCAGTCTGTCCACCTACATCATCCACCCTCCCCCTTTTCTCCAGCAACCCTACCCTTAGCCCCCATTGAGAATATTCATCAGAAGGATTTTAGAATGGGCAGGATGGTTACTACGCTCAATAATTATAGCAACTGAAAAGTGGTTAGAATGAGAATTGTCCCCATAGGGAAAAGACTGACAGCAATAATAAGTAATAATAATATTACCCTTTAAATAATGGCAGGACTGGGAATGCTGCATTTTTCCTAATGAAAGATTATAGAGGGAACTGCTTGTCTCATCCAATGACATTTCTGCACCAGACTGGACCTTCCACAACAGTCTGATTTAGCGGTTGATCAAAAATGATTTGTACCAGGCCGGCCGGGCCAAAAATAAAAGGTTATTTTTACTGGACGAGGCCAGATGGAAGACTTTAAATTGTTTCTCATGTCGTTAAATAAAAATACCCCAGAGATGCACCCTCGGCAAGTCTAAACAACACAGAACCGTGGGTATTTTTATCCAGAGAAAGGCCCAGCACGCCTGTCTGTGAATCTATTGCTCCTGTGTTTCAGCAGAATTCCTATGAAGTTACATGGACCTCTAAAAACATAGGTCCAATTATAGGGTGGGGGGTAGCAATTAATAGAAAGCCTTTGGTGTGTTGTGTCTTACTTATGAACCCTGGCAAGAAATTGGCACCGTATCCCAAATCCTTGGGACCTGGAACATCTAAGACTAATAAACTCTCTCAGCAGTCCTTGTTTCTTAAATACCCACAAAGGACCAGTTCTCAGAGTTCCAGTCCCGAGGGTATTTATAGGGGAAATTATACTGAGTTCAGTGAGAGATAGCCGTCCCATCAGGGGTTTTACTTTAATTTCCAAAACAACAATAAGGGGTCTGTAAGAAAGACGAGCCACGAAATGAGATGCTAATGCCGCAGTGTGGGGTGGACGCAAGCGAACGACCCAAGGCTCCATCTGTGCAACACCAAGTAACGATAGATTCAGTAGGTAAACCTATAACCACGGCTTCTGTCCAGTGAAGCAATATAATCAAACAATAAAGGTGGTGGACCTATTATTTACCAAGGCTCCATCTGTGGTTCATGTGCAGTTAAATCAGATGGAATAGGAATATTAACATCAAGGTCTATTAACGATCCTTTTACAGGCTAGTGTTATTTTGGGAACGCCAGTTCTAATTATGTGAAGAAATATTAAATGGGTGGGGCTAGAACCCACCTGTAGTCCATCTTATTATAGGTATGGGACCTGTTATCCAGAATGCTCCGGATCTGGGGTTTTCTGAATAACAGATCTTCATACATTAAGTCTACGAGAAAATCATGTGAACATTAATTAAACCCAATAGGCTGGTTTTGCTTCCAATAAGGATTAATTATATCTTAGTTGGGATCAAGTACAAGCTACTGTTTTATTATTACACAGAAAAATGTTAATCATTTATAAAATCTGGATTATTTGGATAAAATAGAGTCTATGGCAGAATGCCCCCCTGTAATCCGGAACTTTCTGGATAAGGGGTTTCCGGATGAATCCCATACCTGTATAACAATTTTCTTACAGGTAGTTGAGCTGGTAAAGTCATTTAAGTTCATAAAACATAAAACCTACATGTACAAAGTAAATATTGTACAGGTATGGGATCTATTATTTGGAATATTTGCGACCAGGGATTTTCTGGATACAAGGTCTGGAGGGCGGTGCCGTAAGGCTACTTAAAACCAGTTAAAACACTAAAATCAATATGGATTCCTCCATCTTAGCTTTGGATACAAGGTACTGTTTTATTATTACAGGAGTAATGCTCTTCCAGCAACAATGTATTGATATTAGGTTAAATATAACACAAAAGGAAAAGTAATTATTGTATTTTGGAGCTTGTTGATTAAAATTCGGAGTCTATGGGAGAGGGCATTCCTGTAATTCAGGGATTTCTGGATAATGGAGTTTCGATAACGGATCCCATACCTGTACCTGCACACGGGAGAGGGAGTTACGATAAAACTGAAGTGGTAGCACCTGATAAGCGTTGAGTGTGACTTGCAGGGGCTGCTGGGAGTTGTAGTTCAGTGCAGTGAATTGGAAAGGCGCAGGCTGGAGGGTGTTATAGGGAAGCTTGGCTATTTCGGATGATCAAGTGAAGGGTTTTGGAATGGAGCCACAAGAATAAATGTCTGCCCCCTCAGACAGTGCCAGCAGGGGATAAGAGGCTCCTACAGGATGGGAAGGGCACGTTTGTCTTATCTGGAGGTCGCCAGGCACCAAACCCCTGAAAGGAAACACAGGCACTTTAAACAATAGGAGCCCATCCATTGGCTGCCTCTCTTGTACATTGCCATAAACAAGTTAATTACCCGCACTGTGTTTTAGTTCCATCTTCCTGTTCTGTAAGGTGCCCCAGTCCATCCAGTCTATTTTACATTTCCACATTTGCCTCCTTTCATTTTCTGGTACAACTTGCACTTTATTCGCCCAGACACTCTGCTGAGTTTCCCCAAATGGAAAGTATTAAGGGCAAATATACCTTATCTAGAAGCTTGAGCTTCACGCACAGATACTTGTTATTCAGTGGACATATTTGTAATGATGGACGTGGGATTTGCCATACTGCATCTCACCTTTCTGTAAAATTCTATATCTCTAAACTCTAATTAAACTATAACCCCCCAGTATAAAAAACTATATACTTTCACAGCCCAAAAATAGTTCACATTTGTAAATTTAGTCCAGGGCAGTTACTTAAGCTGGTGGTCTAACAATCCATAGCCAGGGCCCCCATTAGAGGAGTACAGGGAGGTATTGCAGTCAGGGGCCCCGTGGTGGAGGGGGGCCCGTAAGATGTGAGTTTGTGGGCTGTTAAAGGGATGGGACTTAAGTGGGATTGTGTGAATGATGAGGGTGGTATTGGCATAGCAACCGGTCAATCTGTTATTCTGTTGCCGGGGTCAGTGACTCCTGATAACCAGACAGCAATTTTAGTTGCAGGCCAGGGAGAACCAGAATCAGAAGGGTAATCATTCAGATATAATTAAAAAAAAAAGTAAAGACTACTTGCTTAGAGTAAGCCTCTTTGTAACATACTAAACACTAATATAAAGGTGAACTTCCCCTTTAATGGTTGAGTGGTGGCAAGAAATAGGCATGGGGGGTACTACAGGCAGATCATGCCAATGTATAATATAAATGATCTGCAGTCTGACTGCCTTGGAGGTTTTATCTAGAATTAATTAAATCACCGAACCCCCTTTCACCCATGGGGTCCGTTAGACATGTTCAGATAAAAGAATGTGTTGTTGAGTAATGTTTATTTTTTTTACTTCTCAGCATGTAACATTGTAATGCTCTGATCACAGTGCCCCCCTCCTATGTCCCCCTACCCTTCCCTTATTAACTATCTGCTTAAAAATGTCATAAATGAGAATACACAGTGTACAATGATGGAGAGCTCAACCCAATCCAATGAATAACAATAAGACTCTTCCCTTGCTTTAGGGTCGATAGAGCAAATGCAAAAAAATCCATGATTGTTAAATTTGTATCAAAATCGGTTTATTAAGCCCATGTAGATCAAAAAAAGGGAAACTCTTTATCAAGCCAGGGTTCTGAAACGTTGCCCTTTTTTAATGTATATGGGCTTCATAAACCGCTTTTGATCCAACTTCAACAAAAAGGTGTGCATCATGGAGTTTTTTGCAAATAATGCACAAAGCAACCCCCAAACCCTCAATTCAAATCTTGCTCCCCGAGTTGAGAGATTGCTGAATTGCACCCGTCCACCCCGGGAACATCACACAGTGGTATTTGCAGCACCCCAGAGTACCCCAGTAAGGAACCCAGATTGTCTCAAATCATCCAAGGCCAACCTGAATTAATCCAAGGTCCCAAGAATCCCCTAATTATACCAAATACTCCAGACCAGATACATCAAACTATACAAACAGCAGTGGGTGCCAGGTAATCCCACATTATACTTAGAACCTTCATAGAAATTGCAAAGAAACCTAAAGCAAGTTCTCCGTCACACCATGCCCCAACAGTAACTAAAAAGAAGTCTACAGCAACCAACAATACTAAGGCAGATACAGTAGTAACTCAGCCATGCCTACTAGTTTATGCCAATACATTTCAGGGAACCAACATTCACTTTCAACCAAATGTAACTCAGCGACTGCAAAAACTCAAGCTTACCCCCAAAACCCAATGTGCCCTAAGACTCTTTTTCCACCCAGGTGTAAGGACCAGTCTGTTCCAAAAAACCCCAAAATGAACCCCAGTTATACATAGAGCCACAGTAAGTCATGTCATGCAGCATGTGTACAGTGCCAGCGATCATTCAATATGATTTTATTTTATTGACACAGCAGCAGTTGGGGTTCTACATCTCACAGGTAGAACCCCAGTTATGCTGGTGAAACCGAGCCTAACCCAACCAGTTCCTTGGCAAATACATTCAGTTGTGAGGGTTAAGGGCATGTAATGGGTGAAAGGGAAGCCAGGCAGCTCATAATATTAAATTTATGAGGCACACATGAGGGCAATATAAAATCTTTGCCATAGATTTTAATGAAATAGCAAACACTCTATGCAATGTTACTACTCAACAGTGACCCCAGTGGTCAGCGATGATGAAACAGGGCACAATGCTTGCCTAGCATCACCAAGCAACCTACCATTGAACTCAGCAGACTGGTACATATTTGTGCTTATCACATACCTAACAAGGGTAAGGCCTCTTTTAATTGCTGCGGCGGAAACTGAAATATGAAGAACAAGAGGAAAGAGGAATGTAAATGAATAGGAGAGAAAGATCAGAGGGGTAGGGAGGATGCACAGCGGGGTAGGACAAGTACAGGCTAAGAGGTTGTTTCCTATAGGGCTTGTTCCTACTTTGCCTTTAATAGCAATAAACAATGAGATACTGACAGAGAAGCCTAGGGGGGGTTATACGTTATTCTTCCTAGTTATGGGGGGGGTAACAGACAGTGCCCTGGTCAGAATTGAACCCAAGCCCCAAGTTCCACAAGCAGGTCTGGGGTGGTTATGGGTTATTGGTGGGTTGCTGGGAGCTGATGCCTGATGCATATACTAAATATACAGAATGCTCTGGATCTTTTGTTTTCTGGATAACAGGTCTTTCCGTAATTGAGATTTCCATACATTAAGTCTACAGGAAAATCATGTAAACATTAAATAAACCCAATAGGCTGGTTTTGCTTCCAATAAGGATTAATTATATCTTAGTTGGGATCAAGTACAAGCGACTCTTTTAATATTACAGAGAAAAAGAAAATCATTTTTAAAAATTCAGATTATTTGGATGAAATGGAGTGTATGGGAAACAGCCTATAATTTGGAGCTTTTCTTTTCTAGAACGGGTTTCTGGAAAACGAATCCTAGACCTGTAGCAGACACAATTACTATCATTTATCTTTTTTCGTCCTTTATGTGCTCCCCATTAATTTCCGCCTCTGTTTCAGTGGAGCTTACAATCTAATACACTATAAGCTTAACTGTAGAGCTCCCACAGATATGATGAAAACCCGTAAGCTTCTGGTTGATAGAGTCTGTAACCACGGGGAACCAGAATAGAGACTATGGGGTTAATTTATCATTTTTATATCTCCTACATGAGTTTAAAGGGCAACTAAAGAATGATAGAAACTTACATTGTGTTTAGCTGTCTCAAGCAGTTTCTTGCCATATAGAAATAAGCCCCCCCCCAGTGCACCCCCAATCCCATTATGGGACTCTAGTCTTGTGGTCTCATGTTGTTCTGCCTCAGGAATAAAAGAGGTATTTAATGTGCAGGTGACTTACTCAGGGAATGCAGGAGGGCTGCACTAGTTCAACCTATAACCTATGTTTCTAATGGTTGTTAGTTGCCCTTTAAATAACAAATGAATGGACAATTACTGCTATACTAACGAGAAAGGCAACAAGACTATATGGAAACTCCAACCAGGCACTTACCCAGGGAGCTGGGAATGGAAAACCAGGATCATCTGACTCTACAAAAACATTTGCAGCAATAGATTATGTCCCAAACCAAATGATAAGAAAAGAAGCACAGGCTGGGGAAGAATAGGTTAAAAAAAACATCATTACTCACCCTACAATGAAGAAATATTCAGCCTAACCCTTAAACTGCTTTCTGGTTGCTAGGGCCACTGATCATAACAACTATCAAAGCAACAGAATGGAACGTCAAGATCTATATTTATTTGTAGATCCATACATACTAATGGCAATCCATCCGTAAATCCACAGAAGATTTTAAGGTCAACTTGCCCTTTTATTTTGTTACACATTCACTATGATTATGCTGCAAAGCATGCAGAACCCAGTAGCGGCTTGCACACATTTACACAAGTTCCCTTGCACCAACTAATGGGGGCTGCACTGACATTTAGTTCCCAAATAATTGAAAATACTACCTGTGTGTGACAGCTTCTGTCCCTGGGGCCCCAGCTGAGGCTTTGGGGATAGTAGTGCAAGACAGCAGTGCAGGACAATAGTGCAAGACAGAAGTGCAGGATAATAGTGCAAGACAGAAGTGCAAGACAATAGTGTAGGCTACTTACAGGCAGTGAATGGGACTCGTCCGGACAGATGTTCCCAATTGAGGAGTGGAATGACACAGACTCACTCCCTGACTCTCAGCTCCTCGCAGTCTCCTACAGGAACCAGACCTCTTGGTTTACTTTGACTTTGACGTCAGTTGTTTCCCTTGCTAACTATGGCTAAAGGCCGTCCTTAAATGACTAAAAAAGAAAAGATAGTGTAGTGTGAGCAGCAGGAGCTCAGAGCCGGGCACTGTCTGATCCAAGGCTCCTCAACCTGTCTCTGTCCAACTGGATCTGAGCAAGAACTGCCAGGGGTCATGGGAGTTGGAACAGACAGACAGTCCCAGGCTGAGCAGTACTGGGGGTTCTGATCTATTTGGGGGGATTCTGATATATATATGGGGGGATATGCTGATACAGGCTTATGGTATCTCTCTGTACAGGCTATGAAGTGCTAGACATTCCAAACAGTGACACTTAGGGGGTTATTTATTAAACCTCAAATTTTTCTAGTCAAGCTTTTTGGGTCAAAACTCAAATTTTTCGAGGAAAAAAAAATGTATTATACTCTGATGCTGCAAAAAGGAAGAATCCAAAAATCCACCATCTCAGACCTGTCGAGGTCCTGTATAAGTCAATGGGAGAGGCACCACTCCCAAATTGATGTTATCGTGATCTTTAGTGGGTTTATGACAGAAAAAATCATACGGTTCGGGTTTTTGCTCGATTTTTTTGAGTTTTTTTACCAATACGATTAAATCGAGTTAATTTATTAATATATAAGGCAAAATTGGGCATGGGAGTTTGGTCAAGCTTTTGGGCACGGAAGTTTGGTCAAGCTTTTTTTATTGGGTCAATGAGATAAATTTGCATTTTAGTAAATAACCCCCTAACACAATAAACTGCAGACTCATCCTGGAGCGGCCAAGTGGGCAGCTTCAGTCCTTCTTAGGTGCAGTCCCTCATTTATTTCAGGTGTAAATGTAAAGGTTAAGTTCAGTTCTCCCAAAAAAAAAGACCTCTTATCCAAGACCTTACGTAGCAGGTAGTTAAAATCCTTTTATTTTAGGCAAATCAGGGGTGTCTATGTTGCAGGTACTTCTTTCCTTTGGTTCTACCAATACCTAAGCAAAAGGCACCTTGCTCACTAGGGTGCTCAAAGGGATTAGCGGGTGCTCTGGGGTGCTGGCACTGTCTGCCGTGGCATTGGGCACCTCCTGGGCATTTATTCTTTCCCTCCATGTGACTTTGGAACCCTATGCCTCTCCTCTTGTCTGAGCTCAACAGGGGATCTTCCCAAAGTAGTCCTGGACAATCCTTGTTGGAGCTGGAGGCCCAGTCACTAAATGGCACCTGCTTCATGTCACTTTCCAAATCAGGCACCCCCCCCACCACAAGTTTCAGCTTACAGGTAGACTGGACTAAAACAGTTTGATGGCAGCTCATACACCAGTCAATAACAAACGGCTAAAGGCAAAATGTGCTTCCCTCTTGTCTCAGGAGCCAATGTATCCTGGAAAGGAAAAGGGTATCGACATCAGCTTAGTAAGGGTTCTTCACTGAAAGGGCAGTCAGGTTATGGAATTCTAAGAGAGTCGCTAACAAGTAGTTGCTTGTTAGGTCAGTCAAAAGATTTGGATGTCTTTCTAACAGAAAAGGCCATATAATTATGAGTTGATCAGCAATCAGTTGTCAATCAGATTTCCATTTCTGGCCCGAATAACTACACTGACAGATGGCTGCTGGAGATTGCGCTGGCCTTCCTCTAAACTTTTTAGGAAAGGCTGAACATCGTGGACTTTTATCTTTTTTCCAGCCCCGATTACTCTATTCCTGTGGAAAAAAGGAACCAAATATATAAACAGTTGCACGAAATTCATTGCCAAAGCACTGGGTCAGACTGTTAAATACTCCACATGCAGGGCGACAGGGTGTAATCGTATTATATCATTTCTTTCAATGTCTTCTATCTTCTTCAATATATCCCAGTAGTCCCATATAATATAGGTATGGGATCCCTTATCTGGAAACCTGTTATCTAGAAAGCTCTGAATTACAGAAAGGCCGCCTCCCATATACTTCATGTTATCCAAATATTCCAAATAGTTATCTGGAATAATAAAACAGTAGTTTGTAATTATTATTATTGGATGCAGAACCGGCCTATTCGGTTTATTTAATGTTTACATGATTTTCTAGTAGACAAACAGATCTGTTATCCAGAAAACACCGGGTCCCAAACATTCTGGATAACAGGTCTCATACCTGCACCCAGTTTTTGGAAATCCAGTCAAGGGCATTGAAAAGAATGACATGGCAATTGGCCAATCACTGATCCCGCCCCTGATGTCACCATCCCGCCTCCCACATCACCCATCCCGCCCCCACATGTCACCACCCCCCCGCCTGTTTTGGATCAAATGAAAAGATGGCAACCCTAGGTACAGCATTGATTCTGAATGCTGTTAATGCTGGCCATCAGAGAGGGGCTTGAACTCAAAATGTTTTGAAATCATATAGAAGTTTCCATTGTACAGTTCCAAGGGTATATAGATAAATATTTAACCTAAATATATAACCTAACTCTAAATTTCACCCTAACTGACCATCAGGCTAACCAGCTAATGAAACCTTCCTTTTTGATAGACCCAAAAAGTCTGATGCATTGGTAATTCATTCTGAAGCACTAAATGAGCGTAGCTCTGTATTTGCCAAAACTTGTGCTGTTCCATCATTTAGGAGGTCCGGCGAGAGACTGGCAAATTGCTAATGTGGTGTCGCTATTCTCAAAAGAATCCTGTTCTCAGCCTGGAATCTATAAGCTGGTTAGTCTGACATCAGTGGTGGCAAAACTTTAGTAAGGGGTAATTGGTTATAAGATACTTCACTATATTGCATGTGCCAGCATCATTTTATGAGTAACAGATTTTGCCAGACTAATTTTATTGTCTTCTATGAGGCAGTGAGCAGGATCCTTTGCTCTGGGATGGCAGTGGATGTGATCTACTTAGACTTTGCTAAAGCATTTGATACAGTGCCACCCAGAAGGTTACTGGTTACATTGAGGAATACTGAGACCTGGAATATAATATTTGTACCTGGATAGAGAACTGGCTAAAAGATAGACTACAAAAAGTGGTGGAAAAGGGAAGAATTTCTAATTGGACCAGTGTTTTTAGAGGAGTACCGCAGGGGTCTGCTCTTGATCCTTTGCTTTCAATTTGCTTATAAATGACCTGGAGGTGGCCATTAGAAAGTACTGTTTCTATTTTTGCAGATGAGACTAAATTGTGCAGAACTATAGGTTCCATGCAGGATGCTGCCACTTTGCACAGTGATTTGTCTAAACTGGGAAACTGGGCAGCAAACTGGAAAATGAGGTTCAATGTTGATAAATGCAGGTTATGCACTTTGGCAAAAATAATATAAATGCAAGTTATACACTAAATGGCAGTGTGTTGGGAGTTTCCTTAAATGAGAAGGATCTTGGGGTTTTTGTAGATAACACGTTGTCTAATTCTGGGCAGTGTCATTCTGTGGCTACTAAAGCAAATAAAGTTCTTGTATAAAAAAGGGCATTAACTCAAGGGATGAAAACATAATTTTGCCTCTCTATAGGTCTCTATATAGGAAAGGCATGTTGCTGAAATCAGCTTGTTGAAATCCATACACTTATTTTAGCTCCTACTGTGAGCAGTATGCTCCTTCTTTATTCATATCCAGAACTCGTGTTGGCTCCAGCGAGAACACACTCATCAGATTTTGGAGCAAAATGCAAAGTCTTGCGTTTCTTCGCAGAGACCAGTTGAGTGTGTGTGTGCGCTGAAGCCAATACAAGGGTTTCCAGGGTCGGACTGGGGGGCCTAGGCCCACCAGGACTAATGTCCAGGGCCCCCTCTGACCCCCCTGCCTCCCTACTATGACGCGCCGAGCACGCTTGCATGAAGGCGCTGCTCCTCAGTGAAAGGTGCCGCGCGCATGCGCGCAGCGCGGCACATAATTTTCTTCTTTCAAGTACGATCGGGACAGGGGACTGGCCCGGTGGGGGCCCATTAGGGGTCGGGTTTTTTCCTGGTATCCCGCCGGGCCAGTCCGACACTGAGGGTTTCAGTGGTGAATGAAGGAGGATACTGCATGATTTTTATGGTTTACTCACCCCAAATCTCTCCCTAACTGGCCTTCAGACTGGGCCCCCTTAGCTCATAACAAGGTTACAGATATATAGAAACATTGGGGTGTCACCCTGCTATAGTTCCAGGGGTACCCAGGACACAAATAAGCACTCACCCCAAATCTCCCCCTAACTGACCAGACTGGGCCCCCTTAGCTCATAACAAGGTTACAGATATATAGAAACATTGGGGTGTCACCCTGCTATAGTTCCAGGGTACCAGGGCACAAATAAGCACTCACCCCAAATCTCCCCTAACTGACCAGACTGGGCCCCTTAGCTCATAACAAGGTTACAGATATATAGAAACATTGGGGTGTCACCCTGCTATAGTTCCAGGGGTACCCAGGGCACAAATAAGCACTCACCCCAAATCTCCCCCTAACTGACCAGACTGGGCCCCCTTAGCTCATACAAGGTTACAGATATATAGAAACATTGGGGTGTCACCCTGCTATAGGTTCCAGGGGTACCCAGGGTACAAATAAGCACTCACCCCAAATCTCCCCCTAACTGACCTTCAGACTGGGCCCCCTTAGCTCATAACAGGTTACAGATATATAGAAACATTGGGGTAACAGTCACCCTGCTATAGTTCCAGGGGTACCCAGGGCACAAATAAACACCCCATATCTCCCCCTAACTGACCTTCAGACTGGGCCCTTAGCTCATAACAAGGTTACAGATATATAGAACATTGGGGTGTCACCCTGCTATAGTTCCAGGGGTACCCAGGGTACAAATAAGCACTCACCCCAAAATCTCCCCTAACTGACCTTCAGACTGGGCCCCTTAGCTCATAACAAGGTTACAGATATATAGAACATTGGGGTAACAGTCACCCGCTATAGTTCCAGGGGTACCCAGGGTACAAATAAGCACTCACCCCAAATCTCCCCCTAACTGACCTTCAGACTGGGCCCCCTTAGCTCATAACAAGGTTACACATATATAGAAACATTGGGGTGTCACCCTGCTATAGTTCCAGGGGTACCCAGGGCACAAATAAGCACTCACCCCAAATCACCCCCTAACTGACCTTCAGACAAATCATTGTAAGTTGAGTTGTAAGTTTTGTTTTCAGCAGTTAATTCAGCTAATGACTGTATTGTTGCCTGATGTCTCTCAGTGTTTCCCATTGTTTGGTCTCTTGCTTATACTTCTCTCTGCTTTGCAACATTCCAGTTCCTGTGACACAAACAATACGTCTCTGAAGTGTTATTTATGCCATACAGCAGTGCTACAGAGAGAAGCCGGAAAAGCCATAAAGTGCACTAATTACTGTAAATATCAGGTCTCTCTGCCGAGCGAGTTACATATTTTCAGCTGCTTTCTGTCCCCAGCTGCTTTGAAAGAATAATAGTGATTCTACCACCACTGCAACATATGAGAGGAGAGTACAATATAGAAGATATCTTGTTTCTCTGGGATCAAGTAATATGTGTACCCTGATAGTGAGATTTCAGAAGGATTGCAGAGGTTTTAATAAGTCTAAGGGGCCACAACGAGCAGAAGGAGAAAATGAAACAGTTCATTTTTAAAAGGTAGAAAGCAGAAGGTGGATACTTAGAGCTCCCCAGTGATGCCTAATATCCTTATCATTTACAGTAGGGGGTACATTATCCCTTATAATACATGAGTGATACTCAGAGTTCCCTGTATAACTCAGCCTGCAGCCTTGTGCCTTTATATGGTCACAGAACAACCCCTCAGTGACTTCTAATATCCTTATCATATACAGTAGGGGGCACATTATCCCTTATAAAACATGAGTGATACTCAGAGTTCCCTGTATAACTCAGCCTGCAGCCTTGTGCCTTTATATGGTCACAGAACCACTCCTCAGTGACTTCTAATATCCTTATCATTTACAGTAGGGGGTACATTATACCTTATAATACATGAGTGATACTCAGAGTTCCCTGTATAACTCAGCCTGCAGCCTTGTGCCTTTATATGGTCACAGAACAACCTCTCAGTGACTTCTAATATCCTTATCATTTACAGTAGGGGGTACATTATCCCTTATAATACATGAGTGATACTCAGAGTTCCCTGTATAACTCAGCCTGCAGCCTTGTGCCTTTATATGGTCACAGAACAACCCCCTCAGTGACTTCTAATATCCTTATCATTTACAGTAGGGGGTACATTATCCCTTATAATACATGAGTGATACTCAGAGTTCCCTGTATAACTCAGCCTGCAGCCTTGTGCCTTTATATGGTCACAGAACAACCCTCAGTGACTTCTAATATCCTTATCATTTACAGTAGGGGGTACATTATCCCTTATAATACATGAGTGATACTCAGAGTTCCCTGTATAACTCAGCCTGCAGCCTTGTGCCTTTATATGGTCACAGAACAACCCCTCAGTGACTTCTAATATCCTTATCATTTACAGTAGGGGGTACATTATCCCTTATAATATATGAGTGATGAATGTAAATATGACAATAGGCTTAATAGAAATGGCACATATAATGCAGAGGTAGTTACTTTGCTGGGGTAAGGGATCCAGACCTAAACACAATAGCCAATATCATTATCAGATAAAACTCATGTTATGGAGATTGTATGATGGAGAATACTGTATGAGGTTCGTTATGGGAAGTCAGAGACAAGGACACTTGGGCTGGAAATGCCACTGGAAAATATGTCAGATATTTGACTTTTAAAATCCCCGGCTGGGAGCCAGAAATAAGGAAATTCTCTGCTGACCGAGCTTGAGAAAATAGCCACAAAGCTATAAAAACAAAACAAATTGTGCCCATGATCTGATACTCATGGATCTGACTTAATTGAATGTGTTGTTCCCCTTTAACTTATCTTTTAGTATGATGTAGAAAGTGATATTCTGAGACCATTTGCAATTGGTTTTAATTGTTTACTTTTTGTAGTTTTTGAGTTATTTAGCTTTTTATTCACTAGATCTCCAGTTTGCATTTAGCAATCAGGTTGCTAGGGTCCAAATTCTCCTAGCAACCATGTACTGATTTGAATAAGAGACTGGAATATGAATAGGAGAGGCCTAAATAGAAAGATGAGAAATAAAAAGTAGCAGTAACAATATATTTGTAGCCTTACAGATGTTTTGTTTTTTAAATGGGGTCAGTGACCCCCATTTGAAAGCTGGAAGAAAGGGAAATAACTGATAAGCTATAAAAAAAAATGAAGTCCAATTAAAACTTTGCTTAGAACTGGCCATTCTACAACATACTAAGTGTTTTTTTTTAAACAGACCTTCCACTGTACATGGGAAATGGGGTTGTCTTGGCAGTATGGCAGCTCTGTACATTGCATTGTGTTTGTATTAAACACCATTGCTTATCAGGGGTTATAATAATAATAACGCAATAATAATGCACGCTACCTTGTTATACCTGTGGAGAGGGAGGAGCTTATTATGCAAAGCAAATTGTACCTGATTGAACTTGGGGACAGAGCAGCAATAAATCCTTTCCTCTCTTCTCCTACAGTCAAGTGGATCAGAACAAAGAACAGAAAAAGAAAACAAAAGTTGCAGCCCACTAATGCAATTATTCACCTTTAATGTCCCTATTTATATCTTGGAAACATTTTTGTTAAGCTGCTCCTTTGTGTTAATCCTGGAACCGAGTTTCTTCCCATCAAACTGCAGGAAAGACATGGAAACAGCCGATACACGTGCCAGATTCTGTTACACTCAACGTCTCTCAGGAGCCCAAATGGATCAGAGCAGCAGCAGCAGCAGCACTCCATAAGTTCTACTAATGACCAATGTCCAGAACCCTGTAACCAACAGAACTCTGGGTAGAAACGAGGGATGCACCGAATCCTTCATGAAAGATTCGGCCGAATACAGAACTGAATCTCAATACTAATTTGCATATGCAATGCATATGCAAATTAGGGCCAGGAAGGGGAAAAAGTGGAAAAAGCATTTTTCCCTTCTTTTGTAACAAAACTTTATGTGATTTTCCTTCCAACCCCTAATTTGCATATGCAAAATAGGATTCAGATTCAGTTTGGCCAGGCACAAAGATTCAGCTGAATCCTGCTGAAAAGGACGAATCCCAAACCAAACCCTGGATTCTGTACATCCCTGGTAGAAACAATGTTGGGCAGCAGAGGAACTAAACAATAGGATGAGCCCGGTTTGGCCTTTTAGGGGAGGCCAGGCTGGACCTCCAGTTAACCAGTTCCTTGTAATCGTTTCTTGTCTCTCCAAGCTTCTTGAGGGAAAGTTCCCAGTCAGGGTTAAGTCTATTTGAAGTAGGTCTTTTAATTGTCGTACTTTAGCCAATGACCAGTTAATTTACAGTTTTGAATTCAGTTAGAGACATAGAGACAATTGTGATAATAATGGGTCTACTGTATTTTCGGCTGTTCCCATGTCATTGGGTTGCCTCCATAATGGCAATTAAAGGCCCCCATACAAGGCCGATAAAATCTGCCGACAGACCAAGTCGGCAGCTTATTGGCCCGTGTGTGGGGCCATCCGAGGGGCTTCCCCGATCGATATCAGGCTGAAAGTCGGCCACATCTCGATTGGGTTAAAAAATCCCGTCAAATCGCGGCCGCGTCTGTGCTTTTCATTGCCAAACGATCGTATATCTACGTCTATGGCCACCTTTAGGGTGCGGATCCCTCCTTTGCCGCTGCAGGGTGTTATTTAACGCTTCAATCAATGCCCTGGCAAGAGTCTCCATTGTTGATTGTCGATGTCAAAGGACAAGTAGCCATGGGCGCAGGTCAGCTGGGCAGTCAAATAATGCAGGGCACAGAATTTTAGTACCATATACATACTGTACCTGTAACCTCTAGTAGGGGGGTTAGAATATTCCCCTTAGAACACTGTTATGCTGCGAGTTCTTCTCAGTTGGGCTTTCTTAAGGTATTGGAGGAAGGGTTTGATCCAGCAGAACTGTAACTCTCAACACACAGGTATGGGACCTGTTATCCAGAATGCTCGGGACCTGGTGCTTTCCGGCAGGCCCGGACTGGCAATTTGTGGGTTTTGGCAAATGCCAGAGGGGCTGCTATAAGGTCCCATAGAAAGTCAGTATTTAGTGGGCTGGTGGGGGCTGTTCGGTGCTCTGTGTGGGCTGATTGGGCCTCTGTGCAGGCCCGGACTGGCAATCTGTGGGTTCTGGCAAATGCCAGAGGGGCTGCTATAAAGTCCCATAGAAAGTCAGTATTTAGTGGGCTGGTGGGGGCTGTTTGGGCCTCTATGTGGGCTGATTGGGCCTCTGTGTACCTGAAATGCCAGGGCCTATTTTAATTCTCTGTCCGGCCCTGCCTCTGTGTACCTGAAATGCCAGGGCCTGTTTTAACTCTCAGTCCGGACCTGCTTTCCGGATAACAGATCTTGCTGTAATTTGGATCTTCACACCTTAAGTCTAATAGAAAATCATATAAACATTAAATAAACCCAATAGGCTGGTTTTGCCTTCAATAAGGATTAATTATATTTTAGTTGGGATCAAGTACAAGCTACTGTTTTATTATTACACAGAAAAAGGAAATCATTTTTGAAAATTTGAAATATTTAGATAAAATGGAGTCTATGGGAGATGACCCTTTTCTGGATAATGAAACCCATACCTAAACCTATACATAGATATATATATATATATATCTAACTCGTGGTGGGATGAGAGAGCTCTTGACTGTTTTACCTGAGCCTTATGGTCAATCTAAATGGCTGGTCAGCTAAAGGCTCATAGCTTGTTTCTGAGGACTACTGCTCCAGACTCCCCAGGGCATTCACCCCCAGGTTGCCACCTGCCCGGTATTTTACCGGCCTGGCCGGTAAAAATGATAGGGGAAATGCATAAAAATATAGGAAGGCTGGTATTTTTTTTCAAAAAACAGATGGCAACCGTAGATAGAAGACGAAGTCCAAAGAGGCCACCCATGTGCTCCCTCCCCTTATATAAAGGACAGGAACTGATTGTGCCACTGGGCCAATTGGAAACCCTCCCTCCCTCTCATAGGGTATAGTTACAGACAGGAGACTTCCCCTATATATCTGTCTTGCCCTTTATAATGACTAATTACTGCATTAAAGTCCCACCTAAGAAACTGAGCCGAGATCCACTGGAAGCTGCAGTTCATATACAGGTATGGTACCTGTTATCCAGAATGCTCGGGACCTGGGGTCATTTAGGGGTTTATTTATTGCATCTATTATTTATTAAAGTCCGAATGACAAAAACATGAAAAATTTTGAGTTATTTCTACTATGAAATCAAAATTTTTAGTGGAAAAAAAAACAAAAAAAAGTCATAATCCGAAAATCCTTCATCCCAGACCTAAGGTTGTATATAAATCAATGGCACAGGTCCCTATCCTATTTATACATTTCTGTGGTCTGCGCTGGAATTTACCAGAAAATCTGACTGTTATGGACAAAAATCCAAAGAATTCCGACTTTCTGGGAAAAAGGCAGAAAACAAAACGTACGATTCGGATTTTTGCTTGATTCTATTGAGTTTTTCCCTGATCCGATTACATTTTAAATAATAAATAGGGTCAAATCATGGATTCTAGTTTGGTTGGACTTTTTTTTAATAAAATATTAAGAAAAAATCGGATTTTGATAAATAACCCCCTAAATAAATTGTTTTGCCGCCAATAAGGATGACTTCTAACTACAATGTACTGTTTTATTATTACAGAGAAAAAGGCAATAAAAAAATGGGAATTATTAGTTCAAAATGGGACACGGTCTTCCTGTAATTTGGAGCTGTTTGTCCCATACCTGTATAACTTACAAGGCAAAGTAAACCCCTTTAAATACTTTTTCAGCATTAGCTTCCTCCTGGGACACCATGAAATAGACTGCACCCCATGCACAATACAGAAGCAGAATGACTGTAATGAGGATATTGTAGAATGGGAAATGCTGGGAAGAAATATCATATCTTTAATCATCCACGACCTGTGTTTTCTCTCACACCCACTGTTTCAATAAACTTCATTTTTTCCTTAATAAATTCTCTGTCCAGATGCCATAACTTTATGTTCTGTGTACAAACTGATTGGGAAGTCTGATGTTACCTGTTTCCTGATTATTCCGGGTGTCACAGTGATGAGGCGCAGGGGGAAGCAGAGTTTATATTTGTATCACAGGATGAGTAACAGCCTGCGCCCTGACACCATCACATGGGACAACTGGGCCTTTCACTTTCTCATACTGGGTCCAGTCTGTGGTGTGATCTGAACATACATAGATGCACTGCTCTAGCTACAGCTGTTGTTAAACTAATCATCTCGGCACTTCCTGACAGCGTTCACCAACAATTGCAGGACTTCAGGTTAATCACACTGATTAGACCTACTGTCAATATCTTTTCTTCTGTCACCATCTTGTCCTATTGTCTCCAACGTTCCCTACTGTCTCCATCTTGTCCTATTGTCTCCAACGTTCCCTACTGTCTCCATCTTGCCCTAGAGTCTTCATCTTGTCCTACTGTCTCCATCTTGCCCTAGAGTCTTCATCTTGTCCTACTATCTCCATCTTGCCCTAGAGTCTTCATCTTGTCCTACTATCTCCATCTTGCCCTAGAGTCTTCATCTTGTCCTACTGTCTCCATCTTGCCCTAGAGTCTTCATCTTGTCCTACTGTCTCCATCTTGCCCTAGAGTCTTCATCTTGTCCTTCTGTCTCCATCTTGCCCTAGAGTCTTCATCTTGTCCTACTGTCTCCATCTTGCCCTAGAGTCTTCATCTTGTCCTACTGTCTCCATCTTGCCCTAGAGTCTTCATCTTGTCCTACTGTCTCCATCTTGCCCTAGAGTCTTCATCTTGTCCTACTGTCTCCATCTTGCCCTAGAGTCTTCATCTTGTCCTACTGTCTCCATCTTGCCCTAGAGTCTTCATCTTGTCCTACTGTCTCCATCTTGCCCTAGAGTCTTCATCTTGTCCTACTGTCTCCATCTTGCCCTAGAGTCTTCACCTTGTCCTACTATCTCCATCTTGCCCTAGAGTCTTCATCTTATTCTCCATCTTGCCTAGAGTCTTCATCTTGTCCTACTGTCTCCATCTTGCCCTAGAGTCTTCATCTTGTCCTACTGTCTCCATCTTGCCCTAGAGTCTTCATCTTGTCCTACTGTCTCTATCTTGCCCTAGAGTCTTCATCTTGTCCTACTGTCTTCATCTTGCCCTAGAGTCTTCATCTTGTCCTACTGTCTCCATCTTGCCCTAGAGTCTTCATCTTGTCCTACTGTCTCCATCTTGCCCTAGAGTCTTCATCTTGTCCTACTGTCTCCATCTTGCCCTAGAGTCTTCATCTTGTCCTACTATCTCCATCTTATCCTACTGCCACCATCTTATCCTGCTGTCTCCATCTTGCCCTACTATCTCCATCTTGCCCAGCTATTTCTATTTTGTTATTCACACACATGATGAACTGTGATTGCAACTCCATTTGTCTGATTGTGTATTTGTCAATGTGTGGCCAGGTGTCCAGAAGTCACTTAGAAACCCCTTTGTTGGGAACCCTCTGCTTCAGAGTTTTTTTTCTGAGCTGCAAATTTCCACCAAGTGCTAATGTTCATTCTCTAGTATATCCTTCAGGCTGGGGTCCTCCTTCTCTTGCCTATAACTAGCTGCTGCACTACCTCTGGCAGGCCCTCCTTCTCCTCATGGCTTTGTTCTTGAGCTTCCAGTATATCCCATGGCTCATCTAATTGCAGCTGCAAAACAACCATTTAAATAGACAACACCAACCAGAACCGATGCACCACACTGACGGCAGCTTACAGGGGGAGGAGCAAGAAATCAGGGGGCTGCACTAAAACATATATATAGTGGGGGCCTTGCATTTTACAGTCAGTTTATAAAGGACTGTTCTGCAGCATGGAGAAAGTAATTTTCACTAATACATTTAATATTGCATGTTAAAATTTAAATTCTTACTTTTAAATGGTAGTGATGGTATTTAGGGATTTGCATAGGTGAGACGGATTAAATTATCTGTTTAACCATAAATTAAAAGTCATTAAAGGGTTAAATCTGAGTTATAAAAACGCTTTACTAGGAAGAAAAATCCATTTTACAGTCATTATACACTTTATGGAAACATATAATCCTAACAAAAAGTGACCTTTTGCTTTAAACTGCAGTATATATGGTAAAATGCACGGGAAGAGCATACGCTAAAAAAGAACAGTAAAAAAAAAAATAATTCTGGAGAGAAATATGAGGCATGTGATTAATCACAGGAGAGTCGCACTGCTTATACGGTTCAAGTGTCCAGTCAGTTTTATTACTCAGCCGAGACGATTCCCATCCACAGGGGAGATCCATCATAGATCAACAGCACATGTTCCACTGCAAACGGTTTTCTTTTTTTACATTCAGATCTGTTTTTAGGGAATGTAGGATTCCAACCCCAGAGCAGCAGGGCAAGATAAAGAATGTAGGACAAGTCAGCGAGGGCAAGTCAGTGAGAGAAACAATATGAAGCGAGAAAGGCAGAATGAAGTCATTTCGCCAAAATTGTGACAATTAGACAGGCTTTAGAGCTGGGCCCCAACTCTTATAACAAGGTTACAGATATATAGAAACACTGAGGTAACAGTCACCCTGCTATAGTTCCAGGGGTACCCAGGGCACAAATAAACACTCATCCCAAATCTCCCCCTAACTGACCTTCAGACTGGGCCCCCTTAGCTCATAACAAGGTTACAGATATATAGAAACATTGGGGTGTCACCCTGCTATAGTTCCAGGGGTACCCAGGACACAAATAAACACTCACCCCAAATCTCCCCCTAACTGACCTTCACACTGGGCCCCCTTAGCTTATAACAAGGTTACAGATATATAGAAACATTGGGGTGTCTCCCTGCTATAGTTCCAGGGGTACCCAGGGTACAAATAAGCACTCACCCCAAATCTCCCCCTAACTGGCCTTCAGACTGGGCCCCCTTAGCTTATAACAAGGTTACAGATATATAGAAACATTGGGGTGTCACCCTGCTATAGTTCCAGGGGTACCCAGGGTACAAATAAACACTCACCCCAAATCTCCCCATAACTGGCCTTCAGGCTGGGTCCCCTTAGTTCATAACAAGGTTACAGATATATAGAAACATTGGGGTGTCACCCTGCTATAGTTCCAGGGGTACCCAGGGTACAAATAAACACTCACCCCAAATCTCCCCCTAACTGGCCTTCAGCCTGGGCCAGGATATTGGATTAAGCAGTGTCGGACTGTTTGGCCTATTTCATGGCCATTCCCTATTTCTATGAAAACATAGACGCTAAATAGATGGAATACTTGATTATAGTATGTAAAGAATACAGACTAGGAGAATAGAGGTTGATTGAGGAGATGAAGAATAATAGTAGGAGAGTGGCCCCTGGTCTAAGGTTTTTGGGAGGGCCCCTGGTGTACCAGTCCGACACTGGGATTAAGGCAAGGGGTTATGAGTAGAACTGTTTTCAGAAATCATGGGACTCACATGCCTCTATTCTGCCCTCATTTCACACAAACCAATCAGGATTGATTAGGCCTCTGAATTGGACTGGACTCCTTTCTGCTTTACTCTGAAAGAACTGTACTCTGCAATAGACATACTGGACATTGTACCATATACAAGCCTTCCCTCTTCAGGGTCTAGAGAAGGAGGGCCCAGACTTTACTAATGCGAGGTCTACTTTTTGTGATGTTGTCCCATTATGATCTACATCCATAAAAACATTGTTAGCATTCCGTTCCATGGAAAATATAACTTAAATATTGATTTATGGGAAAGTGTATATTGCTATATTTAACAAACAACTATTCCTTATGTGACCTTAACATAATAAATATCTGCATGAAAAGCATAAAACAGGAGGGTTATATAGACAAGCTGTTTGTTGACAGGGTCTTGAGATCTACTGATCACCAGCTAAAGGTCTACTGGAAGACCCCAATCTACCTTTTGGGCAGCCCTGGTCTAGAGCACCTGTAGCTTATTGTTCGCTTCTTGACCATTAATTGTGTAATGGGTTTTGTATACAAGTCTCTGTGTACAGTATACATTGTGAGAATCCACTGAAATGTTAGCAATAACTTGTCAAAGTAGAAAGGCAGCAACGTTCAGGTAACTTGTTTTATCCACAACAGGGTTTTCAAGACAGAATTAACCTGTGTAACATAATTAACAGTAACTTACTTGGTTTTCTCCAGAGATATGGGAGATATGAACCTTCCCTATAGTGTTTCCCAGACACTGTGCCACACCAAACATGAACCTTAATATGTGTCTCTCTATCTGCAGAGTATAGTGAAGGAGAAATGAAAAGGTCCAAAAGAAACAACGTAAGGAGATTTCTTTTAGGTATAACACATGCCTGCCTTTTTATTCTGCCATTTTTAAGTTTTAATTTTTTTTATAGTGCCTTTCAGGATAATGGGAAATATCCTGGTGGGCCCTCCAGTCTACAGTGTCTTGTCAGACTTTATTTGGTACTTAAAGGGATCCTGTCATCGGAAAACATGTTTTTTTTTCAAAACGGATCAGTTAATAGTGCTACTCCAGCAGAATTCTGCACTGAAATCCATTTCTCAAAAGAGCAAACAGATTTTTTTATATTCAATTTTGAAATCTGACATGGGGCTAGACATATTGTCAATTTCCCAGCTGCCCCCAGTCATGTAACTTGTGCCTGCACTTTAGGAGAGAAATGCTTTCTGGCAGGCTGCTGTTTTTCCTTATCAATGTAACTGAATGTGTCTCAGTGGTACATGGGTTTTTACTTTATTTTAGATCTACCAGGCAGCTGTTATCTTGTGTTAGGGAGCTGCTATCTGGTTACCTTCCCATTGGTCTTTTGTTAGGCTGCTGGAGGGAAAAAGGGAGGGGGTGATATCACTCCAACTTGCAGTACAGCAGTAAAGAGTGACTGAAGTTTATCAAAGCACAAGTCACATGACTTGGGGCAGCTGGGAAATTGACAATATGTCTAGCCCCATGTCAGATTTCAAAATTGAATATAAAAAAATCTGTTTGCTCTTTTGAGAAATGGATTTCAGTGCAGAATTCTGCTGGAGCAGCACTATTAACTGATTCATTTTGAAATTTTTTTTCCCATGACAGTATCCCTTTAAATAACTTCTTTATTGATTGGAATCAGCCAGGAATCTGATCTTCCTCTGTCTCAGGTTTGTTCGATTTAGGTAAGAAAAGTAATGTATCCCACTGTTCTTCTTATTGTGTTGGTAGGAGAGGACTCTGTAAATCCACCGGTTCTGTAGGCTCCCATTATCTAGTTTGCTTGGAGAGGGAATTTACCCATAGCTGTTTATTAAAGTGAGATCTATTTTATTTTGATTAATGTTATTTATTAAGCTTCGAATACCCGAAATCTGAAAAATTCTAATTTTTTAGACCTTAAAAAAAAATAAGAATTATTCAGGATTTATTAAAGTCCGGTGGTATGAAAACTCAGAATCCGAAAACCCGGCATATCAATGCTCTCGGAGTCCCAGTGTCTGCGCTGCTGTTAGTACTGATATCCGATGATTTCGGGGATTTGGGCCAAAAAGTCAGAAAACCACAAAAAAATCATGGTTTTTGCAGGAAAATCCAGAAACCAGATTTTTTGGGAAAAGGTCCAAAGTTTGCCTGAACCTATTTTTTTGAATGATAAATAAGGTACATTCAGAAAATCGGAGTTGCTCAGATTTTTATCTTAGAAATATTGAGACAAATTAGGAGCTTGATAAATAACCCCTATGTATGATTGCTCTATACAATGAACACTGTATTATGTTTTGGCCCCTTTTGGTTCTTCATTGTCCCTGTGACCCTGGACTTCATCTCCCGGTGTCCCGGCATAACTATTGTCTATAAAGACCGTTTTGATTGATGAGTCCCATTGGAGAAAAGTGCTGTATAAAATATTTCCCCAAATCTCATTGCAGCCAATAGGAACCCCGGAATTAATAGGAACATATTATTCTTTCTGTCCTGATCTCAGTCAATGACCTGAACTTGATTTTTTGGCAGTCTCTGAGAATAAACTTGGCTGGGTTCCTCCTCCAGATCCCAGGAGTAAAGTAAGTGTTTCTAATTGATTGTCTCTATATTGATCTGTGTGTTTTGCTCTTCCAAGTGCAAAGGTAAGTCCTGGAATTTCTGTCTTTGGCCTCGTGTCCCCTTTAACCCGTCTCCCTCTCTTCTTCCGGGTCCCTGAGACTGGGAGAGAGTTTAGTGATTCCCTTACTGGCAAACACCACCCCAGTGTCACCCACATACCGACAGTTATGATTGGCTGCAGCTTCAGTTTAGAGTAGGGACTGATACTTTAACATGTTGGGATAGAAAATCTGTAGGTTAACAGTGGTTAGAACTGCGCCTTACATTGAATAACTGTGTTTCCCATTGGTTTCATTGGTCAGCAGGAACATCCCAAAGTTTGTCCATAGTCTGTCTGAGATCCCATAAAACTATGGCAGCATAGGTATCCCCTGTCCTAAGCACAATTCAGCAGGAACAGTCCCTTAAGTTTGCTCATAGTCTGTACAGAGAGATACCATAAAACTATGGCAGCATAGGTATTCCCCTGTACTAAGCACAATTCAGCAGGAACAGTCCCTACGTTTGCTCATAGTCTGTAAAGAAAGATACCATAAAACTATGGCAGCATAGGTATTCCCTGTACTAAGCACAATTCAGCAGGAACAGTCCCCTAAGTTTGCTCATAGTCTGTACAGAGAGATCCCATAAAACTATGGCAGCATAGGTATTCCCTGTACTAAGCACAATTCAGCAGGAACAGTCCCCTAAGTTTGCTCATAGTCTGTACAGAGAGATCCCATAAAACTATGGCAGCATAGGTATTCCCTGTACTAAGCACAATTCAGCAGGAACAGCCCCTAAGTTTGCTCATAGTCTGTACAGAGAGATCCCATAAAACTATGGCAGCATAGGTATTCCCTGTACTAAGCACAATTCAGCAGGAACAGTAAGTTTGCTCATAGTCTGTACAGAGAGATCCCATAAAACTATGGCAACATAGGTATTCCCTGTACTAAGCACAATTCAGCAGGAACAGTCCCTAAGTTTGCTCATAGTCTGTACAGAGAGATCGAATAAAACTATGGCAGCATAGGTATTCCCTGTACTAAGCACAATTCAGCAGGAACAGCAGTGTCCCTTCAGAACCAGCACTTTAACTTATTGCAGAACAGAAGGATTGGACCCAAATGGCTGTATATTCTAAGGTTACAGTGATATTTGCAGTGAATTATGACAGAGGATAAATAATCTCTTGGCTAAACCCCTGTGATAACAGAACACAGCTTTTTAAAACAAAACCCTGACAGCTGGGCTCTAACAAAACTAGAATAAATAGACATTTTTCCCAGAGAGGCTGCAGTTTCTGGAGCGCTCGGTGCAGTTTGCAGAAGGAAATATTTTTTTGGCCAAATCATTTGTAGAAGGTCCATCATCAGTCAGTTCTTTGATTTGTAATTTCCTCGCTGATTACTTCCTGGCCCGGCTCTTATCCCCGTGTATCCCATGTATGGTAACAGCACAGCCATGAATTCTTTCTTATTCCTGATCTTCTCTTACTGCAAGGGGACGGCAAATAGATACAATCCCCCTTTTCCTGCAATGAAACAGAATTCACTTCTTTAATCCTCCCCATATCTCTGGATTACTGGGATATAAGCAAATATTGGAAAGAGAACATTCTGACAAGTGTCCCAAATGATAGCCAATCAGAATCAGAAAGGTCACATGCTTTAACCAATCATAATATTAGAACATTCATTGGGTCAAACTGCAGCCGACCAGAGTATTAGACCAAACTGGACAGTATTTTATTATCCTGTACAGTAAGAATGAATTTTGGATCAATGGCATTTTCAGACAAGCCTACTTGTAACTAATAACATAATACATATTTGTAGCCTAAAAGCGCATTGAATTATTCATATAATAAAAAGGATCTTCCATAACTATAAAGGATGGGGGGGAGGGTTCTTAAATGAGAACTAAAGCTTAACTAAAGCAGTAGCTAGAAATGTTATACCTGATGTTTTGTGCTTCTGTACCAGCCCAAGGCAACCACAGGTGTTTTATTATTACTACTTTTTATTACTCATCTTTCTGTTCAGGCCTCTCCTATTCATATTCCAGTCTCTTATTCAAATCAATGCATGGTTGCTAGGGGAATTTGGACCCTAGCAACCAGATTGCTGTAATTGCAAACTGTTTAATAAAAAGCTAAATAAGTAAAAAATCGCAAATAATAAAAAATTAAAACCAAATACAAAATTTCTCAGAATATCACCCTCTACATCATACTAACCGTTAAATTAAAGGTGAACAACTCCTTTAAGTAACCCATAGTCACAAGTGGACCCCAAGGCAATAATTAACAGCCATTAAAAGCACGGGGGGGTTATTCTGTTCTGTGAGATTGGGCACAGTTCCAGGGGAGTGCGGGGGCAGTTTCATTGTGTTTAGACTTCACATTGATCCTTCTTTTCATGCGAGGTCCCCTCTCCGTTCCCAAACTGCTCCGGAGGATCTGCTGGTGGGACAGGTCTCCTATAACATAAACCAGAGCAGCGACGGCTCCCAAATCCAGGCGGAAGCTGCATAAACTCTGCACAAATGTAAATGGGAGAAACCCGAACAGTTGTAGTGACTGATTCCAACAGAAGTCGCCTTGCAGGAATATGTCTGCTGTATAGAAATAAGTCACCCATAAATCTGCTTGTCCCAATACTGTCTGGCTTTTGACCTGCAAACTTCACGGAGACTTATGTAGAGTTGCAAATGATCGCCAGACTGCTAAGGATAAAGGACATTACTCCATTCTCATTCTCCTGGACTTATCTTCTGATTTTCATACTGTTGACCTTTCCGTTCTAATGCAAATTCTCCATTCACTTGGTATCAAGGATCAAGCTGCAGCCTATTTCTCTTCTTAACTGTCTGACTTACTTTTGCAAACAAATCCTCTCCTCCTGTTCATCTTAATGTGGGGGGTTCTGGGTTCTGTATTTGTCCCTCTGTTGATCTCCTTGTACACTCTCTCTCTAGGAGACCTGATATCTTCATTTGGCCTTAAAGATCACCTTTATGCTGATGACATTCAGATATATTGAGACACCCCCTCACTAACCACTGAGGTTCAAACCCAGATCACACACTGCCTCCTAGCTATCTCCTCCTGGATGAACCAACGCCACCTCAAGTTCAACTTGGCTAAAACTGAGCTCATGATCTTCCCACCCAAACTGAGCCCTTCTCTTCCTTTCACCATTACTATTGATGGCATGACCATTACCACTATTCATTCAGAACGCGGCCTAGGGGGTCATCTTTGACCAGTCTCTCACCTTCTCTGCTGCTTCTTCCTCTGCAATATAGCCCAGCTTCTCCCCTTTCTTTCACAAATAACAGCCAAAACACAAATCCATGCCCTTATCCTATCCTGATTAGACTATTACAATCTCCTACTAACTGGTCTGATGGACTCCCATCTCTTTCTATTAAATTCTGCTACCAGGATCCTCATACTCTCCATTAAGAGGGAACCTGTCCAACCCCAACTAAAACCCTTAGCATGGCTGCCTGTTATGCAAAATATATGATATAAAACCCATCTCCTAACATTGACAGCCCTTCACTCTTCTGCTCCTCACTACATTACTTCACTTGTTCTTCTCCCCACTCCTCTCTTTTCACACCATCCACATCCACCTGTCATCTTAAATCTCTCTATCTTTCTTCTTCTTACCTATATAAACTCTGTGTACTGTGCACATACCTCAAATTAAATAAAAACAGGCAAATAGGGCCATTTTGGGTGATTCAACTCTTGTTAACAGTGCGAAACGCATAAGGCTTTGGCCCCACTGTTTTTTTAATGTGGAGTCAATGAAGATACACTTGGAGTTACTTTCACAAATGAAGGGTCTCTGCACAACTCTTTGGTGATGCCTGTGATTTTCATATTGATTCTTTGTCTGTTCACTAATATCCAATAAATGCTCTTCTTTGGATTTTATCCCATATGAAAAACTGTATGAATGTTTTCTAATTTCAGCTCGTTCTCTCTTTCCACCCGGCCTGACATTTTCCTGTGGTTAACATTCTATCCAATGGGAAGCTTCTTTCAGCTGTTAGAACAGTCTACTGAAAAGTCAGTGGAGGAAACTTGTGTAGAAACATTTGCACAAGGGTCTTTGCAATCGGACTGGAGTGGGGAGTTGTGTTAGATACAGAGGGGCCAATATAATTAAATCAGATAGAATGTTACCCCCATGCGCCCCTTTACTTCAGGTGCTACAGGCTCATAAAAGAGGTGCAGAGGCTAAAGCCAATGTGCTGCCTTTGCTTATGTTTCCCGTTATTCTGGTTTGGACACAACACAGATGTGAGTCTCAATACAAACATTCCGTATGGAAGCCGCAGATTAGAAACTCTTGGCTTGGATGATAAATCGGTTGCCGTTGAGTTAAATGTAGTTCTGGGGACACTCATATCTACTAATCGCTCCACAATAATTCAATATTAATGGGCTTGAGTCGCTCATTAAACACAGTATTATAAAGATGTCTGTTGTACCTGCCCAGGTGTATCTACTCATTAAATCCAATGGATAGTATATCTAATAAGCCTATGACTAAGGGAGATAATCCCCAAACGCGTTAGGTGTTTTACCAGCACTAATACAATAAAGCCTTTTTCCAGAAGTGCCGTCTAATACATTGAATTTGCCATATGTAGTACAGTACTTGCACCCCAACTCCCTCCTGCGTTTCCACTGCACCCATCCCTACTCTTCTGATGAAGGTGCCCAACTGTGGCTATTTGTGCTGGGGAACTCTGAGCTACTCCACCCTGCACCTTCTTCCCACAATGGGTTGTGTCAATAGTAGTAATGTGCACCCAGTAGTATAAATAGATGTTACTGGGCTCCAGAGCAAATTCAAGTTTGGGCCCCAAAACATTCCTAAGTTGACCTGTTCTACCCACAAATATTGAAATTGCCCAGTAATTATGGCCTTAAAGGGCCCCATGCACTCCTGGCCCTCCTACCACCGCAGGGTCTGCGTCCTCTGTAATTACACCCCTGAGTGCACCAGATGAGATGCAAATGCCATTCTGAACTCAACCACAAGTGTCATCTCCTATTCTAAAATCCTAGCCACAGCTCGCACCCGTTTAGCTCCAAACTGCAAGATTCATTCCAAATGCAATTCTCCCGGAATTATGAGAAAACATATGTCTGTGGGCACTTGCTATTACTGTGAGAATTTTTCACCCACTAGTCAAAGTTTTTTTTTTAGAATTTCATCACCTGATTTATTTTTTCACATTCTTCATAAATTTGCCTAAAGCCTAAAATAAAAAAAAAAAATCACATCTTTGAACTGGCAAAAAAAAAAATTTGGTTAAAAAAAAATAATGTTGGAATTTGAACAATATGGACAAGATTTGATTTCTTAATAATCATTTGCCCCTGGCCACCAGAATTAAAAATAGAGTTGTTTTTTTTTTTACAAAGTACCTCCCTTATAAAGGAACAAAGAGTTTACCGACTTCTCTATGAATATTCTAAAGTTTTAGGGTCTTGATTCCTGAAGAATGGTTTCTTTTTATCATGAAATTCGCTAGCCATTCAGTAGAGCTGATATTTTTCATTTATTTTCTTCCCCCTGTTCCAGTTCATTAAAATCACAGCCACAATCCATGAAATGTAATATTCACAGCCGTAGCCCTTGTTCAAAGATGAATCATTTTTGAATACGGGGAAGACCCTTGGATGCCCCAGGGGGCTATTGACTTGTGGGAAGCAGAAGAGATTTACGATCACATGGCTTGTAGTAAATAGTTGTAGTCAGACCCATATCTACTAAACTGCTTTACATACAGAGTTAGGCTAAATCATGATAGAAAAAGTCATTACTGCCCCACCCACAACAGATATTATTAACATAATGGTGAAGTAATTGTGTATATCAGAGCCTATTGGTACAAAACATATTGTAGGCCATGTTTGTGCCCATAGCCGTTCCACAGGAAAAATAAATCTTTCTTGAATGTTAGTTGGGGTTAAATGTCAGAGGAATTCTGCCTGTGCTGTTCCCTAGTGACTCCTCTGCTGCCACAGATAAAGCTACTGTGCACATTTCAGCAGGAACCACCCACCTTAACTTTCTATATTAATAATAAATGGTCACGTTTAAAGGGGTGGTTCAACTTTAAGTTTACTTTTAGTATGTTATAGTATGGTCAAGGCAAAGCAATTTTTCAATTGGTCATCAATATTTATTTTTTATAGTTTTTTTTAATTATTTGCCCTTTTCTTCTGACTCTTTCCAGCTTTCAAATGGGGGTCACTGACCCCATCTCCCATCTAAAAAGAAATGCTCTGAAGGACTACTAAATGATTGTTATTGCTACTTTTTTTTTTTTACTTATCTTTCTATTCAGCCCTCTCCTATTCATTTGCCAGACTCTTATGCAAATCAGTGCATGGTTGCTAGGGTAATTTTGACCCTAGCAACCAGATGGCTGAAATTGCAAACTGGAGAGCTACTGAATAAAAAGCTAAATAACTCAAAAAACATAAATAATTAACAATGAAAACATTGTCTCAGAATATCGCTCTCTACATCATACTTAAAGTTAATTTAAAGGTAAACAACCTCTTTAAAGGGAAACCCTGGCAAATCAATACTATGAGTATTACATCTGTTACATAATTCTACATGTAGCCCTTATTGTTCCCTTAACGAGGCCAATATCTATATTTATAGTCTGTCTTTGGAATATTCTCACAAAAAAATTGCGTTTCCTGGTTGTTACACTTGCGATTTCACAGATGAGCGAACGCAGAACATATTAATCTTCCCCTTGGATCCCGACCAACATCGCCTTCCTGTGTCAGAAAGAAATGACTATTTTACAGCCAAATAAAACAGCCGACAGTTTATTGTTTCTTTATCAAAAAATAGCAGGAACAGTAGAAATGACACAATTTGGCGAGGACACGCCAACGTCGAGGACCGGTAGGTTGAGGCCACTTTTGGGGATTTGTGGCCCTTAAATACAATAGCTGGAGGGCCACAGGCTGCAAATGTTAAAGACCCAGAGCAAAAGCTCTTCTTGGACCCATCCCAAAACTACCCCTGGTCTACATTCAGGCCTCACCAAAGCCTTTAGTCCAGTGTATCATAGGGTTTCTGTACAATCTCCCCAGGGAGGGGCTAGAGACATTTCTGCAGATGGAGGGGATCATCTGGGGTTAATATGAGATCAGGTTCCCTGAGATGAAACATTTTCTAGTTCATAGAGATGAAGGAATGACCCAAGGGGGTCAGATCCAGGAATACAATTAGATTCATTTCTTTATCCTCCTGTTCTGCACAGGGGCCTGGAAATGTGTGGCCATGAAACCTTATCCATGAAGGTGCAAGGATTATTATGGAATAATGGGTGGAGCTTTGATTGGCTCATGGAGGCTGGGGCACATGAAAGGTGTGGCCTAAAATGTCCCAATTTTTAAATGAGGGGCAGTGTGCTGGATGTAGCAAGGAAGCAATACAGCTGTCGTATCTAGTGATGGGTGAATTTGCCTGTTTCAAAAAATTTGCCGCAAAAATGTGCCCATTTTGACGCCAGCAAATCGCCATTTTGCGAATTTTTGCCAGTTTCATGGGACAAATTCGCCCATCACTATAGTATCACACTAATATTACAGGTGAAGCAGTTTACTTGCCCTTTAAGGACAGGGGCACGCGGGCAGATTTTGGTAATACATTAAGGCAGGGATCCCCAACCTTTTGAACCCGTGAGCAACATTCAGAAGTAAAAGAAGTTGGAGAGCAACACAAGCATGAAAAATGTTCTTGGGGTGCCAAATAAGGGCTGTGATTGGCCATTAAGTAGCCCCTATGTGGATTGTCAACCTACATTGAGACTCTGTTTGGCAGTGCACCTGGTTTTTATGAAACCAAAACTTGCCCCAAGCCTGGAATTCAAAAAAAAAACCTCCTGATTTGAGGCCACTGAGAGCAACATCCAAGGGGTTGGAGAGCAACATGTTGCTCACGAGCTACTGGTTGGGGATCACTGCATTAAGAGATTCAGGAGGTTGAATGAGCAGAGGAGTTATAATAGTTTGGGCCCTTAACCTAAGGTTTTCTGGTGGCCCCTGGCATCCCAGTCCGACACTGTATATAATAATTTGTTCAAGCTTTAACCTTTAGAAAAAACCCAGCTTGCACTGACTTAGTACTTATCTGTTATCTACTGTGTATCCTGTGCTTGAATGGCTGCCCCCATGGCTACACAGCAGCTTGTTTATATAAACTATAGTAGTACTTATCTGTTATCTACTGTGTATCCTGTGCTTGAATGGCTGCCCCCATGGCTACACAGCAGCTTGTTTATATAAACTATAGTAGTACTTATCTGTTATCTACTGTGTATCCTGTGCTTGAATGGCTGCCCCCATGGCTACACAGCAGCTTGTTTATATAAACTATAGTAGTACTTATCTGTTATCTACTGTGTATCCTGTGCTTGAATGGCTGCCCCCATGGCTACACAGCAATTTATATAAACTATAGTAGTACTTATCTGTTATATACTGTGTATCCTGTGCTTGAATATCTGCCCCCATGGCTACACAACAGCTTGTTTATATAAACTATAGTAGTGTTTCTGAAGCAAACACGTCAGTTTTACCAGTGCAGGGCAACAGAACATCATATTTTCATTACTTTAAAACACTTTCCTTTTTTTGGTGTTACTGTTCCTTTAAGTCTCATGTTTTTATATGGTCATAGAACTCCATAGGTAACTTATAATATCCTTATATTTTACAACAGGGGGTAGAAAACAATACAATTCTGCAGGGTCAGACAGTTCCTGCAGGACACTGGGAAAAAACCCAGTGGGCCCCCAGCCTTCATGGGACCCCAGCTGATCCAGTCCTGCTCCCCATGGCAATACGGGGTCTCCCCCACTGCTCCCTCTCACCTGATCACTTCCACAAGTTGAGGAAAGAGTTAAACATGTGGCATGTTGCAATGGTGGCAGCAGCAGTGGGGGGCAGATGTCGGCAGAGGGGGGCCCTTGATATTGCAAGGGGGGCCCTTGTGGTTGCAGCCCCTGTGGGCCCCCAACACCCTCATTTTGCATCAGAATTGAATCATAATCAGCTTCTATGAGAGATGGGATGAATTTTCAACAACCCCTAAGTTTAGCTTCTCAGCAGCAGCCCAGAGCCCACTGAGCATGTGCAGAGCCACTGACTCACAAGAGAGGCCTAACCAGATCCAAGATGGGGAGCTGCTGGGGGAAACTTTGAATTCCTGTATCATTACAGTAATAGAGCTGCTGAACCTCCTCTGGGCTGGTACAGTAAGTTCAGTATATAAAATAAAGCATTTCTAACCTTACTTCTCCTTTAATATTCAGCCATACAACACACACAGGAACCCTAACCTCTGAGTCCCCGGCCCGTCCATTTAGTTAGGAAGTCAGAATCATCACTGGCGGATTTCCCATAATGTAACAGAGGATTTGATATCAAGTTACGGAGCCAAATAAGGTTCCGTTTCCTGAATCCCATCCAACTAAATGAATCCGTCTGTCTCCGCGTCCGTCATGTTAAGTGCCAGTAGAACAGGACTCGGGGCCGCCGGGCGCAAACGCAACCCTCATAGATTGAAAATAAGAATGTGGATGTTATTTTCTTTGTGACTAAAGGGGAAATAATGAAATATTTGTTAAATCCCGTCACTTCATTATTTCCAAGCGATCTTAAAGGGCAACTAAATGCTGAATAGAAATGACTGCAATTCAAAGCAGCTCTTGTACCTACTCCCTGCGACTGTACAGATACAGATAAGATCATGATGTTTCACGTTGGGAGGGAGAATTTTCTTTTGCACCTCTAACTTCCTGGTGAGCCTGAGCACTGGCTATGTGGGAGGGGCCTATAACAAGTATCTGTAAGAGGTGTTGGTTTTACCTTCAGTACCATATGAAATTCTAATAAAAATTATTCTGGGTAGAAAAATAAGCAACTGTCATAGATGCTAAAAAATGTGTTTTTTTTTTTAGAAGGGGTGGTTCACCTTTAAGTTAACTTTTAGTATGTTATAGATTGGCCAACTTTTCAATTGTCCTTCATTTTTTCTTTTTATGGTTTTTGAAATATTTGCCTTCTTTTTTCTGACTCTTTCCAGCTTTCAAATGGGGGGGGGGGATCGATGACCCCATCTAAAAAACAAATGCTCTGTAAGGCTACAAATGTATTGTTATTGCTAATTTTTATTACTCCTATTCATATTCCAGTTTCTTATTCAAATCAGTGCATGGTTGCTAGGGGAATTTGGACCCTAACAACCAGATTGCTGAAATTGCAAACTGGACAAACTGGAGAGCTGCTGAATAAAAAGCTAAATAACTCAAAAACCACAAATAATAAAAAATGAAAACCAATTGCAAAATGTCTCAGAATATCCTTCTCTACATCTAATTTAAAGGTGAACAACCCCTTTAAGGGAAAGTTTGTCTTTAATTGAACTGTCGGTATGTTATAGAAGGGCCTATTCTAAGCAACTTGGCAGTTGGTCTTTGTTATTTATTTTGCCTAGTGAATTATAGGCCTTCCTGTTCTGGCTCATTCTAGCCAGTAGCTGAAAATTCTGTTGGCAGAGGTCACTGACCCCAGCAACCAATAACATATTGACTGTAAGGCATCAGTGTTATTGTTATTCTTATTTCGTTGCTTATTGGTTCTTTTCAGGCCCTCTCCTGTTCACCTTCCATTCTGATTTTAAAACTGCTCCCTGGTTGCTATGGTAGTGAACTGCTAGCAACCAGATGGACAGAACAAAAAATGAAAAAAAATGGACTGATTGCAAATTATCTGCACCATGCTAAGGATTCATTTGAAGGCGAGAAACCCCCTTACACCAGCAATTTTATATATAACTGGGGACGTCCTGTTCCTCATTGAAAATCATTTTCCTTGTATCATCAAATCTGCTGTCATTGGTCCAATCATATTGATCAGATGGGTCCGTTTCCCCTTTAATCCATAACCACTGATTCCAGATCATTTTGTCCCATTGGGAATCTTGGTGTTGAGTGGAACCACTGACTTGCTCGGAGTCTCGGCTCCATGAGAAATGTCCCTTTCAAACAAAGCGGCGTCTGACTGGCCTTTCAGGGAGAGATATCGCACCCCGATATTGTGCCAGTCTGTCATGTCCTCAATCTTTACAGGGCCGGGGTAGTGCTGCTCTCTATTCCGCTCACCTGGGTAAATAGAAAGATAGTTTCACTTGCAAGGAATGCCCCCAAACATCACCAGGCATGTGTTTTATTACTGTGTCTCATATTTAGTTTATTCTGCATAAGGTTCCATACAGTCCTATAATCATCATCATCATCATTTATTTATATAGCGCTGTCAAGATACGCAGTGCTTTTATCTAACAATACCATGTTTGAGCTGCTATACTGCCTCCCATAGTATCATCCATAGAGTCTAAAGGAAGAGCGCCCCTCTGTGGGAACATTATTAGGAATGTATGACAGGCATGTGGGTGCAGGGACAGTTTTAGGGTGCGCAATGGTCCGCAGCATCACTGGGGTCACGTCGATCGACTAAAGCTCAGGGGATTCATGTCAAGATGGAGAAACCATCCCTGAACAGAGGCGGGGGCCTTTGACACCACCTGTCTGCTACATACAATGCTGATCTAACATCTGTACCCCTGCGGATTCAGAACACTTCACACATCCATTCATACAACTCTCACAAGTAACACCTGTATCTAGGAGTCACATGACACATTGGATAATCCTATCACAGTAACTACACAGAATCAACACCTCTGTGAATTTCTTCAGATGTCACCTCTCTGAAGAGTTACAATGGGCCATTGTGATTGGATTAGTGGAAGAGATTATATGACGAGAATTTCCCACACCAGTCAGTTGTACTGGAGAAGCTGCTCGGATGAGTAGTGAAACGTCTTCATTGATTACTCAGCAAGTCCAGTTGTTTTTAGATTGACCTATACTAGATATACCATGACCTGGATGAATGAAAATCTTCAAAGTCAATGGCCTATGTACCTCCCTCTGCCTGTCCCTTAGTTATACAGCACTCCCGACTACACACAGCACTCTATTCATGTAGTGTGGGTCCAGAAACAAAGTGCAAAAAACATGGCAGATTGTGCCTAGTCCTTGCACTTTGGTCTGTGTGTGCCAGATAAGTAAATTACCCCAGTGTTGGACTAGGCAAGCAGGTCCCATGAATGCCGGGCCAAGCAGGTTTTATCCCAGTGCCCTGAAAGTCCAACACAGGCCAGCTGTAGTGCCCAGATCCAGGCCCACTCCTCCACCCGACCCAGACCATCCTCTCTCCTCACTCAGACCCTCCTCTCTCCACACCCAGACCCTCCTCTCTCCTCACTCAGACCCTCCTCTCTCCTCACTCAGACCCTCCTCTCTCCTCACTCAGACCCTCCTCTCTCCACACCCAAATCCTCTATTTTGATGCAAAAGGTGCAAGGGAACCATGTACTTAACACCTGCCTTGACCCAACATTATGTAAAGGGTTCCTGTTATTTATAATAACACCCAATACACCCAAATCTCTCTCCCCACCCAAATCCTCCCCTCTCCTCACCCAGAACCTCCTCTCTCCCCACCCAGAACCTCCTCTCTCCCCACCCAGACCCTTTGCCCTCCTGTCGCCTCTCTGTGATCGTAGGAGGAAATTGTACAAATGTACGGGGCACACAAGTGCGGGTGGTGGGCCCTTGAAGTCAGCACTGGTGGGCCCCACACGCCCCAGTCCAACCCTGAATGACCCTCATTTTGTTGTTTCACAGTTGGGGGAAAATAAAGACCTGGAGACAAAAGCCCCTTAACCATTAATATGCTGCCTCCTCAGCAGTGTTATCATAGGCATCTGTACAATTCCACCGCTTATTTGTCATTGTTCTGCTTTTCCATATTTGTCCAGTTTTGTGTTTATATCTTATTATCATCCAGCAGAGGTCGGAGCAACCTGACATGAGTCTCCCTCCGTTCTCTTCCTTCTGTCCCCGGGAAACACTGGGAATCTCTATGGAGACTCAGAACTGGACAAGAATTCTTCTCTCTATAACATTGCCCTCTTTATAGAGTTGAACCCTTTTCTTTGATCCATGCCAGGTAACACCATTGTGCAATTCAATAATATTATAAATAACAGGAACCCTTTACATAATGTTGGGTCAAGGCAAATGTTAAGTCCAAAGTTCCCCTGCACCTCGTGCATCATAATAGGTGCAACCGGGAATATTGCACAATGCACTTTCATGGATGCACTTTGTGCATGGAGTCTAAGTGCTAAATTTCCCTTTAACATTAACGGGAATACAAAATAACAAAACCCTCAGCACATGGAGATTCTTACCCTCCGGTGCCACTTGCATTGTTCTTTTGGCCGGAGTTCGAATCCAGCTGAGCGATGTTTGCGCCAAGAGGTCAATAGAGCGCGTGTCCGAGAATCCATCAATATCCTCTTCGCTCATCAGATTTCTGGCATTTGCCGAGCACAATTTTCCTAAAAGAAATCAAAGCTCGGCTCAGTAAGAAATCTCTGCCTGGAATCTTCATATTTGTCTTGAATCGGCTATTTTTATCCAAATTAATTGTGCCCTTACTGAAAGAGAAGCATTTCCTGGAACGTTCCATTTAGCAGCAAGATGATGAGTATACTTAAAGGGGAAATTAACTTTGTACAGATATGGGACCTAATATCCAAAATGCTTGGGACCTGGGGTTTTCCAGATAAGGGATCTTTCTGTAATTTGGATCCCCATGCTTTAAGTCTGATAAAAAAAAAATTTAAACATTAAATAAACCCAATAGGCTAATTTTGCTTCCAATAAGGATGTACTGTTTTATTATTACAGAGAAAATGGAAATATGTTTTAACATTTTGAATTATTTGATTAAAATTTAATCTAAGGGAGCTGAGCTTTCTGTAATTCAGAGTTTTCTGCATAACAGATTTCTGGATAATAAACTTTTAGTGTGATGTGGAGCAGTGATGGCACAGCCTGTGGCTCCACCCCAGGCTGCAAGTGATCTTGGTTCTAATTTAACCATTTATACAATTTACCCAAAACCTGGGTCCTCCATGAAAATCACTGAAAATGGAGCGATCTCTCAGTCTCTCTTCTGGTCCTTATGTATAGAAACATCACACTGTGAAGAATATACATTATACTACAAGAACTGCATTCAGCCCAATTAGACAAGGGTAGATCCTTTCCCCCAAAGTGAAGGTAAATCCAAAGCTGAGCTCAGTGGGTTCTTAATTTATATAACCTTCAGTTATATTATTTTCCCCATTTTACAATTCAGTGGAACCAAATATCTGTTGACAAAGCAGCTGCCTTGGATGCAGAGGACTTATCATTCATAGTGCGGCTCCAGCAGACAAAGAAACAAAGATTTTTTATATTTAATTTTGAAATTTTAGAAATTTTAGAAATTGTGAAATTGTAGAAATTTTTAAATGTTTGCGTTCCATGGGGGATGCAGTTTGGCCCCTGTTAATAAATCAGAGCCCCTGCACTTTCACTATTTTTACAAATGAAGATGTTACCCATTACCATCTTAGAAAGAAAAAAAGCTGTTTGATATTTGCACTTATCAGCGTCACTTTAATGATTTTTCTTCCCTAACGAGGAACAGGGCAAATGAAACACAAACAGTAGTGATCTATTTATATTTGTCTCATTAAAGTCTTTGTACAGAGGGCAGCTCGGGTCTAACAGGAGTCTGACCCTTTTGCTAAGGACACTCTGTTCTTTAATGCTTCCGACTTTCAGGAAATAAACACTCGAGAAGTAAAATACAATTTATTAAAGAAATAAACTATCTGGGGCTGGAAATAGCAACAACACTCACAAATGTGTCAGATTATAAGAACAACACAAGGACCTCTGATCGGCAAAGCCACCAAAGCACAAAAGTCCTAAACAATCTCTGCCCGTGATACATTTGCTGTAGAGAACGCTGGGGAAATTAAAGGGTAAGTCAACCTAAAGTTCAACTTTACCATGTTTTAGATGGAAGTAAGTGACTTTGCAGTTGACAGTTGATATTTCTTTTAAATGTTTTGTAATTAACTTGTAACTCTTTTCTGTGGCAAATACACTGCTGCTAGGGACATTCAAAAGATCTCCGACGGGAGGTCCGGTGAGGGGCGCTTTGTTAGAGCAGAGTGCGAAATATCGCTCTCTGTGCTAGAAAAGCCGAATTTCCAGTTTAATAACCGTAAATTCAGCTCTTAAAGTTACAAGGAGCAGCTTTTTGCCACCCCTAGTATCTTCTGGGGAGCTGCCGCGTGAGGCAACGTACTCACCTTGCCTCATGGCAGAAACGCCCCTGGGTATCACCACCCAGGATAGGACTCCTTTGTTCCACCATGTTGGTTGCAGTAGTGTGCCATACACCAACACATTTGCTAGCTGTAAAGCATATAGTTATTGGACCCATTCACATTACTTTGATACATAAATACACTCTACTAGCGATGTTATCCTAAGTTATATTCCAGATAGTTATCTCTGAAGCCATTTGTCTTTAATGATCAGGCTCAAGAAAATCTTTTTGACATGTGGGATAACTCTAGCTCCATATGTACCCTTAGGTTCCAAGGCATTCCCTAGCATAAGAATATCTCAAATCTACATGGTTTACCTTTGTGCTTGCAAAGTAACTTGATGTAATAGAAGAGGTTGGTGAATAAGTTGAAGGGTGAAGGTGTTCCTGGCTTCCTGGTCATGTCTCTGATCAGTGTGGCTCTTCCAAATTTCCACTCGGTGTCAGATTGGGCTTGTATTCGCTGGTAAGTGTCACTCATCATCGCAATCAGTAGGTTGATCAGGACAATCAAGGTGACAATCAGGTAGACGCCAAACACAAAACGGACAATAACAAAAGTAAACTGGGGAGTTCTGTTGAGTGAGGGAAGGCACCCTGGTTCAACAAGACCAAACAGGGAGAAGAACAAAAGAACTGTAATGTCAATGGGATCTTGAATGTTGGACTCACTGTGGACTGTTTCAGTTTCATTTAGCGATTGAGTAGCAGTGTCGTCGGGATAGACTGGCTGGTAGACGGCCGAGAGTTGCATTGTGAAGGCCACGTGAAACAAAGCCAGTATGACGGCAAATCGAGTCAGGTCCTTTATCAGATCTCTAATGATTATTGCCCAAGGTCCAAAAAGATGGTGGAAGGTGAGGAACTCCAGAAATTGGACAAATGAGAGAGTCATGGCCATGCCAAGTAAAATGTTCCTGGCAAAAAGGCAGTGTAACCGATCTCTGTCGGAAAATAGAAAGGCAAGCAAATGGCAGAAGAAAGCCGCAGCAGAAAATCCCAGAACAAATACTCGTATCCACGCAAGGCCAGCTCTTTCTCCATGGTGGGTGAGTTCAGAGACAAGCATTCCTGAGAGCCAAGCTAAGAGCAACCACTCATTCCAACATGGAACCATGTGCCCTTCATATATAGGGCTCAGTGGTGGGTAGACGATGGTCAGTATGAACAGTACAATCAGGAAGATATGAGATGCCAAGTAACTCATGAACTTCATGATAGGGATCTTGTTAAACCGATGTTTAAGAGGTAGAGAAAACACAAGCCACACAGGTGGACATGCTAGAAATGTAAAGAACAAGAGAACTAATTTCCACGTGGTCCAGTCCAGGTTCCCGTACCAGACTTCTGTCAAGTATTTCTGAACTGCTGGGTGAGCCACCACATCCTTCTGTTCACACTCAATCAAACAATCCAGTATGGTTGTGCATCTGTGGTCTACAGCTCTCAATATGAATCCAGCATTTGTGCTTCCAGACGCAATGGTGAGCAGCTCCGTGGCCATGTTCTCACTGTATTTGGCAGCATTCAGAAGATCCATTGCTCGTTCTTTCTCCTTAAAGGCAGTGATGTTCAAAGCTCTAGAAAGCTTGACTGCAGTGTCCAAGGGGGCACTTGAATTAAGGATAAATTCCTGTATGATCCTGTTATCGTTTAATTTCCCACAGACCATGAGATCAAAGACGAACTGAAAGACAAAGCAAACAAGTAAACAGCTCGTTCCTCCACAATTGTTTCCAGTACAGTAAGATACCTTTGCCATTGGAGTGTTATGGTAATGGGCCAAGTCAACCCTATGGTTACACCCCCCCGCAAATGAGATAATAAAATGTCTCCTTGGGGAAAAGGTTATGCCTCATGTTAGATTATAACACAATAGGATGGTTATGTGAGAGTTTCAAGAGAAGGAAACATACCTTTCGGTCCTCAATAAGCTTTAGGGTGTTGTGGTTTTTTTTCAGCAGGAAGCTCACTACATCCTGATGGTTTTTTGCTGCAGCATACTGTATGGCCGTCTTCCCATCTTTACACTCAAGCGTAGGATTGGCTCCACATTCCACGAGGAACCGAACAGTATCTAAGAATCCAGATCTGGCAGCGAAGTGCAAGGGGCACCATCCATTCTACAGAAGGAATGGACCAAAACAGATAATAACCGCTTGTATTAGACTTCAAATGATTCTGTTTTCTGGATGCTAAGCCTAAATACTCGAAGGCAAATTACATTTCAGGTACGAGAGAGGCATAATAGTTGGACAAATACTTAAACACATAATGAAAGACTATTAGTAAAGTTGGCTGCATTACTTTTGCCCACAAACGCAGAACTTTGATTAAAATGATGTCACCTTGTCTGTCACATTAATTTCTGCTCCTTGTCCAATAAGAGCTCTCATCATTTCAATATGGCCGTTGGCAGCAGCGAGGTGCAGACAGGTTCTTCCCCGCTTGTCCTTCATGTGGAGCTGAGATGTTGATTTACTAAGAAGAAGGCCAACAACTGCAGTGTGACCATTCTGGGCAGCGAGGTGTATGGGTGTTGAACCCTGAGGAACACATGAAAAGCCTGAAATGCATTGAGAGCATCCACCAAAGGTCATCTTTGCCTGCATGGTCAATGACTTATAATAGATATTAATTATTATACTATAGGTACATAAAACATAGTTGGGATTCTTGTTTAATTGGATAATCACAAATTTACAGAATAAAATGGTGATGTGGTATAGTATCAAGATATCATACACGAGTCATTTACTCAAGGGACACTGGAGACAATGAACGCAAGGCCTCATTTTCAGAACCATTCTGGAAAGATCTCAACCATCTAAGGCCTCCACCCCAGAAGCATTCTGGAAGGATCTTGAACATGCAAGGCCTCCTTTCAGAACCATTCTGGAGAGATCTCAACCATCTAATGCCTCCTCTTCAGAAGAATTCTGGAAAGATCTCAACCATCCAATGCCTCCTCTTCAGCAGCATTCTGGAAGGATCTTGTTCATGTAAGGCCTCCTTTTCATAAATATTCTGGAAAGATCTCAACCATACAAGGCCTCCTCCTCAGAACCATTCTGGAAATATCTCAGCTGTGCAATGCCTTCTTTCCAGAAGCATTCTGGAAAGATCTTGACCATGCAAGACCTACTTTTCAGAACCATTCTGGAAAGATCACAACCATGCAAGGCCAGAGGCATTCTGGAAAATTTTTGACCATAAAAGATCTCTTCAGAACCATTCTGGAAAGATCTTGATCATGCAAGTCCTCCTTTTTTTTCTGTTAATATCTCAGCCATGTAAGGCCTTCTCTTTAGAGTCAATATGGAAAGATCTTGACCATGCATGGCCTGCTCTTCAGAACCATTCTGGAAAGTTCTCGACCATGCAAGGCCTCCTGTTCAGAACATTCTGAAAAGATCTCAAGCATAAGGCCTTATGTTAGAGAATGATTCCAGAAAGATCCCAGATGCAAGGCCTCATCTTTTAGCCTTGCATGTTTGTCAACTTTTAGGAATAGTTCCAACATCACTCCTTTTGGAGGCCCCTAATAATGTAAAAAAGACATTGCAATGTTGTCCCTGTGTTATAGACAAGTAATGACTTTCCCTTATTTTGATGTTTATGGCAATACATTATGATTATAATCACTGTAATGTTCTTCTAATATTACAGTGGCACAATCAAAGTTATTGCCTCTGATAAGTGGTATTAGTAGATGATGTTGTCATGAGCTGAGAGCCGGATTATAAGGCAATTGAGTTATTCAGTTACCTGGCGAGTGGTAGCAGTGTCGGCCTGAACACCAGGGTAGTTGAGCAGCAATCGAACCAGACTTTCATGGCCGGACTGAGATGCCAAGTGCAGTGGGGTGTACCCTGACTATAACAGAGAGAAGCGCAAATAACACATTTATTTTTAAGAAGCTTCAAAAAGTTATTTGATTACATTTAAAGCGCCAACATATTCCACAGCGCTGTACAACAGAAGCAGACAAATGACATGCAAAGACCGACCAATCCAGGAGACAAATATTATCCACAGGCTCACCTCCCCACGTTGCTCTTTCATGTGCAGCAAGTCGGGTACTGCTTTTGGGGGTTCACTGGTCATGGTTGCTGGCACCTTGGTCAAAATTTCACGGACAAAATCCAACTGACCAAAATGCGCCGCTACGTGGAGTGCCGTGAATCCGGTCTATAGGGGGAGAAGAACAACACTGGAAGGTTCTCATTGCAAAATTGACTGTAATATGGGCAAAAGTGGCAAAGCTTGGACCCCAGGGGCTGATCCACATACATATATATATATCCATAAGTGCAAGAAGATTTACTAACCTCTTACACCTTGGGACAAATTCACTAAGATCCAAAGTTGCGCCAGCGACAGCTTCGCCGAACTTCGCCAGGCGTAGTTTCGCCAGCGCTACGTATATTCACTAAAATGTGAATTTGCGCTCAGGGAGGCGAACGGTAGCGAATTTGCGCTAGCGTTAATTCATCAAGCAAAGCGAAGTTACGCTAGCGATGCCTAATTTGTATATGGCGCCAAGTTAAAGTTGAATGGACGTATACGTTGCAACAAATACATTACATTACACAAGGAGGGAAAGCTTCATAAAATAAAATAGAGTTATTATATTGCCCTACACATGAGCCCACTGTATAGTTTATGTTCCATGTGTTAGGAAATGTAGGGGGGAAGGAGGTTACCCCAAAAAAATTTACGATCTTTTTCAGCCTATCACCCTTAAAAAATGAAAAAACGTTTTTTGGGACTTAAAAAAAATTTCAACTATTTTTGAAGCAATCCCTATCTACTCTTGGTCTGAGGTGGCGAAGGCAAGTCTGGCGCAAGAGGTAACGTTCAGTAAAATGCGCAAGTTAGTGAATTAGCGTAGTTACATTGACCCTTCGCCAAAGCGCAACTTCACCTGGCGTAAGGGTGTGAAGTATCGCTAGAGTAGGTCCACTTCGCTAGCGAATTTACGCCAGCGCCCGTTAGTAAATCGGCGAAGTAACGCTGGCGAATTTGTGCTAATGTTAGACGCTTCGCGCTTTAGTGAATTTGCCCCCCTGTCTCACACTGAAGCCATTAATGAAAGATGCGGCACAAGGTAAAACAATGACACAAACAGAAATCAGCTAAAAGGAAGAGAACAAAAAAATTGGGGGAATAAAGGGAACATTATAAAATGGAAAAGCTCTAAACTTGGTTCAGTAAGAGAGCGGGTAATGTAACAGGAGGGTGAGTGTTGGTTAAAACCTAGTGCCGTACCTTGGTGCTGGTAATGCGGAAAGAGACACTGCCCTTTAATGCCTCAAGGACATTGATGTGCCCGTTCTTGGCTGCCAGGTGTATTGCGGTCATGCCTTCCTGTCACCAGCAGAAATATCACTATTAGTTGGTTTTTTATAATAGGTTTTTATTTTGCATGTTACAAACAAAAAGAAAACATATTAATATAAGGAAAAAAATAACAACCATGCTCGGCACTTACATAGGACTGGCGACGATTGTTAACCCAAAACTAGTGACTGTTACAGAGAAGAGGGAAGAACAAATAGTCAGGTTATCAGGGTATAAACCAAATTATACATACTGGGGCCCATTCACAAATGGTTATTCGTTATTCCTTACTGCACAAGGTTTATTTAAGGAACGATTCATCAAAGTATTTTCGCATGTGCGAATAGACGTATCGCAAGCGTTAATTCTACATTGTGATAATTCTGCATTGCGATATTTATAGAATAGAATAAATCCAAACGCATAATTCACATTTAGCCATAAAAGAATAAAATAGTGGGATAATTACTGTGAAATTTAACACCTCCCAGGAATAGTCGTTACTTAACAACATCAGATGGATTAATAGCAATTAAAGGCCTTTTATAAGGAGCTGGAGCCTTACCTACAGCCACTAACACATTTTAATGATACTGTGGGCAGATCCACTAATTTCTGTGTCGTGGAATTAGATCAAGTTTCCCAGGAAAACAAATGACTGGAATACTGTAAAAAGAGACTTCTACTCTATCAGTGGCAATGTATTAGGTGCTATAGATTGCACTATTAACGGGTGACAATATCAAATGGCTCAAAATAACGCATGTAATAAAATACTGCACACAATTCAGTGAAAATTTACTTCTTAACTTAAGTCAGACAAGTGGACTTTTAGTGAATCGATCGTTAATTCTAGAAATATAAGAAGTGATGATGATATTGAATTATCCTTCCGAGTCCTACCCGAAGGCATGGGCTCCGTTGCCCAAGTGTCCCAGGCTACCGCCCGTGGACAGCTTGAACGGGTGGGTCCCCCTTCGCCGAAGCTAGTTAGGGCCCACCATCCCCCCCGAAGGGGTTTGGGATTGTTTGGACTCCCCTTCGCCGAAGCTAGGGGGAGTCCCGTCTACCCTGGGTTCTGCCGAAGCTTCCCCCAGGGCGTGTCATGGCCTGGGGTCCAGCCAAAGGACTATGACCCCATCCAGGGTGCTCAAACCAAACATCAAAAAGGTGCTGGAGTGTGCGGTGCAAGGCCATTGATTGCCTTTAGTAAGGCTCCAGCTGGCACCCGGAAAAAGCAAATCAGGTACCTCCCTCATGGGAGCACAGCAAACCAGCTTTCATCCAGCTTCCGCTTGCCAGCCTAGTCCAGAGGACCAAGTGTTTCTCCGTTCTTCACATAGGATCATAAGAAAAGATACTCCTCCTTGATCTTACCAGCCAGAGGACCAAGTGTTTCCAAAGGTACTACACCTGATCTTAGCCAAAAGTGATCTTAGGTGAAAACCGAGTGATGCCATTTTTAAGGCTTGCTATAAATAACGCTCACTTTTGCGACCTTTTGTGAATTGGCCACACCATGGTCGGACTGGAGCCATAGGGGCCCAATGGGGCTGCAAAACAGTTCCCGGGGGCCCCCTCTCAACTTTAAAACTCACGCCGCGAGTATGTGTGAATGCAATGCGCAAAAGACGCGGCAAATGTACGCTGTGGTGGATGTTGTTATGGGCAGCCGGTTGAGCAAGCCAGGGTAGGAGGCCGGGGTAGGAGGCCAGGGTAAGAGGCCAGGGTAGGAGGCCAGGGTAGGAGGCCGGGGTAGGAGGCCGGGGAGCCCAAGAGGGCCGGGGCCCACAGTTCAACCTTGGGCCCCACTGAGTTTAGTCATCTGGTAGAGATACTTTGGTTGTCATTTTGATTAGAGGCAGTGCAGCATTTATTAACTCAACCTATTGTTGGAGTTGTTTGAGAGTTGGGACTCATCCATCTCATATTTACTAACTTTTTTGCATAAAGCATGAGAGAGTGAAACAGTATTCTAGACTTTTGCTGAGGTACTACTACTCTCTGATCTATTATACTTAATAGGAAGGTCTCGGGGGACCTGGGACCTCAGGGAAGGATAAGTATTCATTGATGTATCAAATTTCCAATATGCTGTTACCCTAGGACAGGGGAGCCCAAACGGTATATCGGGATCTACCAGTAGATCTTTAGCCGGTGAATCAGTTAATAGTGCTGCTCCAGCAGAATTCTGCCCCCAGTCATGTGACTTGTGCTCTGATAAACTTCAGTCACTCTTTACTGCTGTACTGCAAGTTGGAGTGATATCACCCCCTCCCTTTCCCCCCAGCAGCCAAAACAACAGAACAATGGGAAGGTAACCAGATAGCAGCTCCCTAACACTCAATAGTAAAACCCATGTCCCACTGAGACACATTCAGTTACATTGAGAAGGAAAAACAGCAGCCTGCCAGAAAGCATTTCTCTCCTAAAGTGCAGGCACAAGTCACATGACTGGGGGCAGCTGGGAAACTGACAAAATGTCTAGCCCCATGTCAGATTTCAAAATTGAATATAAAAAAATCTGTTTGCTCTTTTGAGAAATGGATTTCAGTGCAGAATTCTGCTGGAGCAGCACTATTAACTGATGTGTTTTGAAAAAAAAAAATGTTTTTCCCATGACAGTATCCCTTTAAGGTCACATAAGTAATAGTTGTTTGTTAAATATAACAATACACATTTATTCATAAATCAATATACAAATAATATTTTCCATGGAACAGAACGTGAACGATGTTTTATGGATGTAGATCATAATGGGACTAAAAGTAGACCTGACATTAGTAAATTATGGGCCCTCCTTCTCTAGGACATTCCCATATTCAATAAAGGAATCTGGCCTCCCCCAAACCACATTTCACACAATTGGCTCCTTCAGGCCTTCCCATAGCTTTAAGCCTCAAGGGTTAATGTAGATTTGGTGGATCATTAAATTGGACCATTCTGTCCTTGAGTGATATAAAAAAGGAATATAAATTTCCTCCCATCTAAGGAGGGGATAATTGACAGCCACTTCCATTTGGGAGGATTGAATTATACTATATCCAGTGTATATAGTTGGACTATTACACACACACCAGGGCATTTCAGATCACCGACCCTGCAACTCACCCCATTCTCATCAGAAGCCAAAGCTCCGGTCTCTAACAGAACCTTCACCACATCAGTGTGGCCCCCCGCGGCAGCCAGGTGTAGGGGCGTGGAATCATTAGTCTGGAACAATATACAACAATGTGGGAAACAGGTAGAGACGTCCCCTAGAGACAGGCCAAATAGTAAGAGTGCCCAAGGCAAGACTCCAGCATCATTTTGGGCATCTCCGTCGGTGTACAAGTTGCAGTGCAAGTTTTTCTTATTACATTTGTGTGTAAGTGGCGTCTCTTCCATTCAGTGTCATTAAAGAGGTTGTTCACCTTTAGATTAACTTTTTAAACTTATAAAAGAGATATTCTGAGACAATTTGCAATTGGTTTTCATTTTTAATTATTTGTGGTGCCTCTCCCACCCGTCTCTATTGACTGGAGCACTTTCTATTGCAGACATTGTTTCAGGGCATTGAATGAAGCTACTTGCACAATGACCTGCACCTTGGGAAAAATAACATTTTATTTTTGCACTTTGCCCACCGCATGGGACACTGTAAATGAGGCCTCTAGACTCTTTCATTAGCAATTACATTTCCAACTCACTTTAAAACCAGTGAGAACGAGGAATGAATGGATATTGGGAAGTTGTATCAGGAGTCAGAAGCAGCAGTGCAGAGAAAGGGACAGACACAATGACAGTTACACAGAACTATAAACCCAGTGAGAATGAGGAATGAATGGATATTGGGAAGTTGTATCAGGAGTCAGAAGCAGCAGTGCAGAGAAAGGGACAGACACAATGACAGTTACACAGAACTCTAAACCCAGTGAGAATGAGGAATGAATGGATATTGGGAAGTTGTATCAGGAGTCAGAGGCAGCAGTGCAGAGAAAGGGACAGACACAATGACAGTTACACAGAACTATAAACCCAGTGAGAATGAGGAATGAATGGATATTGGGAAGTTGTATCAGGAGTCAGAGGCAGCAGTGCAGAGAAAGGGACAGACACAATGACAGTTACACAGAACTATAAACCCAGTGAGAATGAGGAATGAATGGATATTGGGAAGTTGTATCAGGAGTCAGAGGCAGCAGTGCAGAGAAAGGGACAGACACAATGACAGTTACACAGAACTATAAACCCAGTGAGAATGAGGAATGAATGGATATTGGGAAGTTGTATCAGGAGTCAGAAGCAGCAGTGCAGAGAAGAGAAAGGGACAGACACAATGACAGTTACACAGAACTATAAACCCAGTGAGAATGAGGAATGAATGGATATTGGGAAGTTGTATCAGGAGTCAGAAGCAGCAGTGCAGAGAAGAGAAAGGGACAGACGCAATGACAGTTACACAGAACTATAAACCCAGTGAGAATGAGGAATGAATGGATATTGGGAAGTTGTATCAGGAGTCAGAAGCAGCAGTGCAGAGAAGAGAAAGGGACAGACGCAATGACAGTTACACAGAACTATAAACCCAGTGAGAATGAGGAATGAATGGATATTGGGAAGTTGTATCAGGAGTCAGAGGCAGCAGTGCAGAGAAGAGAATGAGGAATGAATGGATATTGGGAAGTTGTATCAGGAGTCAGAGGCAGCAGTGCAGAGAAGAGAATGAGGAATGAATGGATATTGGGAAGTTGTATTAGGAGTCAGAGGCAGCAGTGCAGAGAAGAGAATGAGGAATGAATGGATATTGGGAAGTTGTATCAGGAGTCAGAGGCAGCAGTGCAGAGAAGAGAATGAGGAATGAATGGATATTGAGAAGTTGTATCAGGAGTCAGAGGCAGCAGTGCAGAGAAGAGAATGAGGAATGAATGGATATTGGGAAGTTGTATCAGGAGTCAGAAGCAGCAGTGCAGAGAAGAGAAAGGGACAGACACAATGACAGTTACACAGAACTATAAACCCAGTGAGAATGAGGAATGAATGGATATTGGGAAGTTGTATCAGGAGTCAGAGGCAGCAGTGCAGAGAAAGGGACAGACACAATGACAGTTACACAGAACTATAAACCCAGTGAGAATGAGGAATGAATGGATATTGGGAAGTTGTATCAGGAGTCAGAAGCAGCAGTGCAGAGAAGAGAAAGGGACAGACACAATGACAGTTACACTGAACTATAAACCCAGTGAGAATGAGGAATGAATGGATATTGGGAAGTTGTATCAGGAGTCAGAGGCAGCAGTGCAGAGAAAGGGACAGACACAATGACAGTTACACAGAACTATAAACCCAGTGAGAATGAGGAATGAATGGATATTGGGAAGTTGTATCAGGAGTCAGAAGCAGCAGTGCAGAGAAGAGAAAGGGACAGACACAATGACAGTTACACTGAACTATAAACCCAGTGAGAATGAGGAATGAATGGATATTGGGAAGTTGTATCAGGAGTCAGAAGCAGCAGTGCAGAGAAGAGAAAGGGACAGACACAATGACAGTTACACAGAACTAAAAACCCAGTGAGAATGAGGAATGAATGGATATTGGGAAGTTGTATCAGGAGTCAGAGGCAGCAGTGCAGAGAAGAGAAAGGGACAGACACAATGACAGTTACACAGAACTATAAACCCAGTGAGAATGAGGAATGAATGGATATTGGGAAGTTGTATCAGGAGTCAGAGGCAGCAGTGCAGAGAAGAGAATGAGGAATGAATGGATATTGGGAAGTTGTATCAGGAGTCAGAGGCAGCAGTGCAGAAAAAGGGACAGACACAGTGACAGTTACACAGAACTATAAACCCAGTGAGAATGAGGAATGAATGGATACTGGGAAGTTGTATCAGGAGTCAGAGGCAGCAGTGCAGAGAAGAGAAAGGGACAGACACAATGACAGTTACACAGAACTATAAACCCAGTGAGAATGAGGAATGAATGGATATTGGGAAGTTGTATCAGGAGTCAGAGGCAGCAGTGCAGAGAAGAGAAAGGGACAGACACAATGACAGTTACACAGAACTATAAACCCAGTGAGAATGAGGAATGAATGGATATTGGGAAGTTGTATCAGGAGTCAGAGGCAGCAGTGCAGAGAAGAGAATGAGGAATGAATGGATAATGGGAAGTTGTATCAGGAGTCAGAGGCAGCAGTGCAGAGAAGAGAATGAGGAATGAATGGATATTGGGAAGTTGTATTAGGAGTCAGAGGCAGCAGTGCAGAGAAGAGAATGAGGAATGAATGGATATTGGGAAGTTGTATCAGGAGTCAGAGGCAGCAGTGCAGAGAAGAGAATGAGGAATGAATGGATATTGGGAAGTTGTATCAGGAGTCAGAGGCAGCAGTGCAGAGAAGAGAATGAGGAATGAATGGATATTGGGAAGTTGTATCAGGAGTCAGAGGCAGCAGTGCAGAGAAGAGAATGAGGAATGAATGGATATTGGGAAGTTGCTTAGAAATACATTTTCTCATTTTACAATAAACTTGGCTGGAGTTCCCCATTGAGTCAGCTACTCCCTATAGTAACTCCAGTTGGAAATCTTTCAGTGAGTAGGAAAGTGCAGGATGAGTTGGAGCCACTTATTCTGATTAATGAAGAATGTTGGGAAGAGAAAGGGAAGCAGCAATGTAAGCTCGGGGGTGTCCCTATAAGGGGGGGCCCATTAACCTTTCAGCAGAGAAGGATTTGGCCCCAGAACAATTCTATGAGCCTCAGAGGAAGCGGCTAATGGAGCGGCCGGTACAATGCGCAGCTCACATCAAAAGCCTCACAGGAAGGACGGAGACGTCAACAATGGATTTTTCCAAGAAGATTGGGGGGGGGCAATTATAAAGATTTTAAAGGGACACAACCAGGAAAACAATGTTCTATTTGTGTCTGCAAACCTATTAACATTTATGTAACTCATGGGGGGGGGATATCCAAGACAAGATCCCAGCAGCCCCATATCATGACCAATTCTAAGCAACTTTTCAATTGGTCTTCGTTATTTATTTCTTATAGGTTTTTGTTACCTTCTTTTTCCAGTTGTCAAATTGGGGTCACTGACCCCATCTATAAAACAAATGCTCGGCAAAGCTACACATTTATTATTATTGCTACTTTTTACTTCTCATTTTTCTATTCAGGTCACTGTCTCTTATTCAAATCAAGGCATGGTTGCTAGGGTAATGTGGTCCCTAGCAACCCGATGGCTGAAATTGCAAACTGGAGAGCTGCTGAATAAAAGGTTAAATAAGTCAAAATCCACAACTAATAAAAAATGAAAACCAATTGCAAATTGTCTCAGAATATCACTCTCTATACCATACTAACAGTTGATCTAAAGGCGAACAACCCCTTTAATAAGAAACCCTGAAGGCAGTCAGGTGATATAGTGGCAGGCAGTGGTGTAACTCAGGGACCACCCAGAGCAACCACCAGGTGGCGCCGTTCTCTCACCTTATTCCGTGCCGTGGTCACTCCAGTCTTGTTGAACTTGAGCAGCTCCTTGATGACAGCGGCGCTTCCTTTAGAGGCCGCAATGTGGGCGCAAGTGGAGCCCTCCATGTTGGCAGACGTCACCAGCTCAGGTTTATGCTTCAAAAACACCTTCACCACCTCGGAATGATCATTCTCAGCTGCCAGGTGCAGGGGGGTCTGGCCTTCCTGGGAAACCACATGGCAGTCAGTACTGGGTAGGTGTGCTGCAATATTAGACCCTGCCTGCAGAGGGAATGTTTTCATCTCCACTCATTCCATTTAGACGCGTATTTAATTCACCATTTGATAAATATGCCTCTAAAAATCCCACAATAAAAAGTGGGTGAGTTCTAATTTCACGCTTTGATAAACCTGCTCCCAAATGTATCTCTCCTTATGGAGACGGATTCAGATGTTTGCTCTGGATTAGCCAGACATTAGGCATAATTTATGTGGACAAAAGGCTGAAAGGATAAGTAAACCTTAAAAAAAAAAAAGTGAATATAAAATTCACAAAGGGGCTATTCTAAGCACTTTTGCAATGTACGTTGATTTATTTATTTTCTTTAATTCCAAGATATTAAGGGATACATGTGATGTTAATATGAATGAATTTTGTTACAACAGCGCCACCTGCTGGTCATTTTCCCCACCAGTCTGACCAGCAAGTAGTCAAGGAAGTTGTCAGGAGAAAGAAAGAGGCAGATGTTCTTCTGCTTAGGAATAAAATTAGAAACCTTTCTCACATCTTTCCTAAGCAGAAGAACATCAGCCTCTTTCTTTCTCCTGACAACTTCCTTGACTACTTGCTGGTCAGACTGGTGGGAAAATGACCAGCAGGTGGTGCTGTTGTAACAAAATTCATTCATATTAACAGTACATGTATCCCTTAATATCTTGGAATTAAAAATAAAAAAATAATGAACATACATTGCAAAAGTACTTAGAATAACACTCTTGTCAATTTTACATTCACTTTTTTGTAAGATTTACTTATCCTTTAACTAGATGAATACAGGTCTTTTTTTAAACCTTAACTACTATGTAAGGTTTGTCTTGGTGTATCTAAGCTCCTCTGTGTCTGCTGCAAGTCTAGGGCCAGGGAAGAGAAAGCTGCCAGGGAATCCACACTCCTGGCACAGCCAATCACAAATCCTGCTAATATGACAGTTAGTGCTGGTCTGTCGTGGGCACTAAAGACTGTTGGGCAGGAAGGGGAGTTGTGGAGAGTTTCCTGAAGTCCCTTGTGTCCTCAGACTTCAACAATACAGGAAGGAATCCAGTCTGAGACAGACGGACACAGCTTTAAAGTCTCACATTATGCGCCCGGCTGGTGAGCCCTCCATGTAACTGACTGCCGACTAAACACGTCATTGAGCCGGGCACACGGCATGGCAGTCGCCTTCCTGACACGCACACACGTGTATATACTGACAGCTGTGTAATATTGTATTTAGTGACATAAAGGGAACGGCCGCTGCAGCCAAATGAAACTCACATTTATTAAATTCACTTATTTGTGACGCAACAATGGGTTTTCCCTACTGTACTCACTCCCCGGAATCATGGGAAATGCGTGAGGTTTATCGAAATGTGAAAACTCGTCTTGAATTTCTCACCGAATTTCACGTGTGACTGTTTCTTGACTATTTTATTCATCATTTGTCTCTGGAATTTCGGAAAGGGTGAAAAGGGACTTGGGATTTGTGGAGTGTGTGGTTTGAAAGGATCTTGAAAACTTTTCATAAAAAATATCAAAACAAATGAGACAAAATGATAAATAAAAGGAAAAATTTAAAAATGATAATTTGCAGGAGTAAGACATTTTCTTCTCAACATTTAATGCCCCTTTAGTCATTCCCTGTCCCTAACCCTAATACACAGGCTCCTTTAGTCATTCCCTGGCCCCAGAGAGCTCAGCAAATATCACCCTCTAAGGCTGCCGTCATTGGTCAGATTCAGTATGACTGGTGGCAAATTAGATCTTGATTCCCTATCAAAGAAGTAATTTAAAGGAATTGTTTGGTGTAAATATAAAAACTGGGTAAATAGTATGTTTAAAATAAAAAAAACGTTTCTAATATAGTTAGTTAGGCAAAAATGTAATGTATAAAGGCTGGAGTGAGTGGATGTGTAACATAATAGCCAGAACACTACTTCCTGCTTTTCAGCTCTCTTGCTTTCCACTGATTGGTTACCAGGCAGTAACTTGACTTGATGGGAGGCCACATGGGTCATATCTGTTGCTTTTGAATCTGAGCTGAATGCTGAGGATCAATTACAAACTCACTGAACAGTTACTGTATGTCCCATGTGGCCCCCCCTTATAGTCACTGACTAATAGTGTTAGAGTTAGAGCTGAAAAGCAGGAAGTAGTGTTCTGGCTATTATGTTACACATCAGTCACTCCAGCCTTTATACATTACATTTTTGCCTTACTAACTAATTATATTTTTTATTTTGCACAGTCTATTTACCCAGTTTTTATTTTCACACTGAACTGTTCCTTTAATAGCCTAGCTCCAGCACCCCAACCCTAACACCAACCCCAACCTTAACCCCAGCTCACCAACCCTAACTCCAATCCTAGTACCCCAAACTTAAACCCCAGTTCCCTACCCCAGCTTTCCAACCTTAACTCCAAACCCAGCTTCCCAACAATAACCTTAACCTCATTCCCAACCCCCTAACCTTAACCCCCAACCCAGGTTCCCCAATACTAATCCCTGTTCCCTAACACCAAACCTAACGACAACCCTAGTTCCAGCTCCCCAACCCTAACCCCAACCTTAGCCCCAGTTTCCCAACCCTAAGTCCAGATCTAAGACTCCAGCCATTGGGAATCCACAAGGAATGCAACCAATGAATGCAGATTGAGCATCAATAACGTGAGTCTGACAGTCTTGTTAGATAGAGTTTAGGGCACTGGTACCCATGTTGTTTAACAATTTATAAACACATTTTTAACTGTTTTTAATCTACAGCTTCAGGTTAAAGAGTAGGGAAATAATAATGATGATGAATAATGACAGTTAGGCTGAAGGTGCAGCTGCCACTTACAATATCAGTTGCATTGACATCGGCCTTCATGTTCAGCAGGCTGTTGCACACGTCCAGTTGGCCATTCAGTGCCGCCATGTGGAGGGGGGTCCTCTTGGTCTGTAACAAGGAAACTTATTAAAAAGGAACCAACATTCTTTATGGAAAACTTACTACTGTTTGTATTGGACGAATGGGGAGCCAATGGGGAGATAAAGACCTACCTTGCTGGTACCTATAGCACTGCCTCTTTGCTATTTACAGGGCCACCATCTATGGGAACATGTGGGTGACCTGCCAAGGGTTTGGTCCCAGCAGGGGGTCAGATGTATTACTATACCCAAGTTTTCTGCTAGAGAATCCATCTTACCAAGGCCATGGCATCGATGCTGGCTGAGTGGGTGCCCACGAGCAGCTTCACCAGGTGGTTGAACCCATTCTGAGCGCAGAGGTGAAGAGGCGTCAGGCCCAGTTTGGTTTTTGCATTGACAAAGGCTTTGTGCTTCAAGAGGATATCCGCTATCTTGTCGTGCCCGTTCTCCGCAGCGAGATGCAACGCAGCTTTACCATGCTTTAGGAAAGGAGACAAACTGCACAGATTGCAACAAGTGGGGTGCATGGGTCCCTATGTGAGGTGACATCTATCTCTGCTAGAACTGGACCAATGAGCAGTGAGATGGACTAATATAATGTTCTGACACTTACAAATGATGGATTACAGTGGGTGCTCCCTACCCAGAAATTATGGTTACAGTAGGTGCTCCCTACCCAGAAATGATGGACTACAGTAGGTGCTCCCAACCCAGAAATTATGGTTTACAGTAGGTGCTCCCTACCCAGAAATAATGAAATACAGTGGATGCTCCCTACACATAAATTATGGTTTACAATAGGTGCTTCCTACCCAGAAATGATGATTTACAGTGGGTGCTCCCTACACAGAAATTATGGATTACAGTAGGTGCTCCCTACCCAGAAATTATGGTTTACAGTAGGTGCTCCCTACCCAGAAATTATGGTTTACAGTAGGTGCTCCCTACCCAGAAATTATGGATTACAGTAGGTGCTCCCTACCCAGAAATTATGGTTTACAGTAGGTGCTCCCTACCCAGAAATTATGGATTACAGTAGGTGCTCCCTACCCAGAAATTATGGATTACAGTAGGTGCTCCCTACCCAGAAATTATGGATTACAGTAGGTGCTCCCTACCCAGAAATGATGGATTACAATGGGTGCTTCCTACCCGGAAATTATGGATTACAATGGGTGCTCCCTAACCAGAAATGATGGATTACAGTAGGTGCTCCCTAACCAGAAATTATGGTTTACAGTAGGTGCTCCCTACCCAGAAATGCCATTACACGGCAGCAAGTTGACCCGCTAGTAATATCAAGGGCAGAACAGTCAGAACAACCATGGGTCCTACTTACCTCATCAAAAACATCCACTCGGGCCTGATTCTGGAGAAGGATTCGCACTATCCCCGTGTGACCCTGTTCCGCCGCTACCAGCAGAGGGGACCTTCCATTCTGATTAAAGGGGAAATAACCATCAGTCCTTCTTGTTCATGAGAATTATTTTGATCAGTTACAAACATATGTTAATGTTATCCTACATTACAAGGAGCCTCGAGCTCCTATATCATTGCTCTTTCAGCCCTCCAGCTGCCCAGGTCCAACTACACTCCCCAGAATTCCATTCCCAGGGTCAGTTCCTACCTTTGCTTGTTTGTTCATCGTCTGCTGCATTCGGCTGGAGCTAATGTGTCTAATCATTTCCAATAAAACGTCTTCATTGCCCACCCTGGCGCAGTAATGCAGGGGGGTCTCCAAGGTCTGCAATGAAATACATTAAAGTCAATGGACGTATTTTCTCAAATTTTTTCTCATTCCAAATACATTAAAGTCAATGGGTGTTTTGTCTTACTCCAAATGCATTATATAGGGGTTGTACACCTTTAAATTAACTGTTAGTATGATGTAGAGAGGGATATTCGGAGACAATTTGCAATTGGTTTTCATATTTTATTATTTGTGGTTTTTGAGTTATTTAGCTTTTTATTCAGCAGCTCTCCAGTTTGCAATTTCAGCTGTCTGGTTGCTAGGATCCCAATTACCCTAGCAACCATGCATTGATTTGAATAAGAGACTGGAATATGAATAGTAGAGAAAGATGAGTAATAACAAATAGCAATGGCATTAAATGTGTAGCCTTACAGAGCATTTGTTTTTTTAGATGGGGTCAGTGACCCCATATGAAAGCTGGAAAGGATCAGAAGTAAAAGGCAAATAATTCAAAAACTATGAAAAAGAAAAAATGAAGGCCAATTGAAATATTGCTCAGAATTAGCCATTCTATAACATACTAAAAGTTATGTTTTTCTCTAACTCCAAATACATTAAAGACAATGGATGCTTTTTCTAAAGTTTTTTCTCACTCCAAATTCACTGAAGGGAATCTGCATTTTTTTCTTGGCAATTCTCTTATTGGGGTGACTTTGTGCCTGTAGTTTTGCAAAAACTCCTCCGATGGCAAAATGCGGAATTTTTCAGCAAATCCATGAATGTTGCTCATCACTAGCCATTGACAATGACTATTTATTGGGCCAGAGGTGGCAGTTTGGGTCTATTTTGAGTCTAAGTTCAGACCTGGATACAGGGATATATCAGACTATACTGGGATAGTAGTAAGTCCCGCTGGAAACAAGCCTGGAATCACAGGAAAACATTTCACTCAACACAATTGTACAAGGGTACGGCCCCTCCTCATTCGCATCCACATTAACAGTCTAAATATTGAAGCTGACAGTTGGTGCAGATATTGGAGGCAAGACAAGACCATTAAAGCCAGTGAATAAATTCAGCCCAGTATAGAGGTCTTTATCAGGAAGAGGAGGAGGGAAAATGTATATTGGGAAATAGACTTGCTATGGGATAGATTATCACTGTTTATTGCAGTTGGTCTCTTTTTAAGGTGAAGTCACCCTAAAACTTTAGCTACAAGATCTGGCTAATTCCTTGTTTGCCATAATCCTGGGGCAACTCCTTGGTGCAGAACAAACTGCAGTAAATATTTTGAAAACCCCCCCTCTGCTCTGAGCTCAGAGCCCCCTGGATTATTTATAAGGATTGAGTGTTCTAAACAGAATGGTGATGAGAAAGAAGCTGGATCTGGGCCACTCGTGTATCAGAACTGTCCTAGGAGAACCCGTTGCTGGAAGCAGTTCTTATAGCTGGGATTATACTTAACATAAACAGAGAAGGAGACGTGGCTATTAGAGGGGAGATTTAAGAGCAAATGTAACAGCCTCTAGACGCCTCCTATAGCCTTTGATGAGTGTCTGGATTCTGGATGTGGCTCTTTTTGACCATTGGTCCATACAAAATCTCTCCAGTTCAGTTAAATGTGATGGCTGCCGAGCATGGACAGTCTGCTTCTAATCATTCGGGAGGACCCCAGAATACTGTACTTGTCCCTCTGCATAAATGTCTTTGTAGATTTCCAAGTGAGTTTAGGGTCATTGTCTTGTTGGAATATCCAACCCCTGCAGAGTAACTTCAACTTTGTGACTGATGCTTGAACATTATCCTGAAGAATTTGTTCATATTGGGTTGAATTCATCCCACCCTTGACTTTAACAAGGGCCCCAGTAGTCCCTGAACTAGCCACACAGCCCCTGAACTAGCCACACAGCCCCACACCATGATGGAAACTCCACCAAATGTGGAGGTAGCAGGTGTTTTTCTTGGAATGCCGTGTTCTTCTTCCGCCATGCAAAGCGCTTTTTGTTATGACCAAATAACTCAATTTTTGTCTCATCAGTCCAAAATGACTGTGACTTGTTTAAATGAGCTTTTGCAACAGCAAATGGCGCCGAATTGTAGAACGATGTACAGATACACCTGCATCTGTAGCAAGATGTTTTTGCAGGTCTTTGGAGGTGACCTTTGGGTTGTCTGTAACATTCTCAGAATCCTCCGTATATGTCGCTCCTGTATTTGTCTTGGCCTGTCAGACCTGGGTTTTACAGCAACTGTGCCTGTGGCCTTCCATTTCCTCATTACATTCCTTACAGTTGTAACTGACAGTTTAAACCTCTGAGATAGCTTTCTGTAGCCTTCCCCCTAAACCATGATACTGAACAATCTTTGTTTTCAGATCTTTTGAGAGTTACTTTGAGGATTCCATGCTGTCACTCTTCAGAGAAGAGTCAAACAGAAGCACAACTTGCAGTTGGTCACCTTAAATACCTTTTCTCATGATTGGACACACCTGCCTTTAAAGTTCAAGGCTTAATGAGCTAATCCAACCAATTAGGTGTTGCCAGTAATCAGTATTGAGCAGTTACATGCATTCAAATTAGCAAATTACAAGGGTACCCACATTTTTGCACAGCCAGTTTTTCACATTTGATTTAATTCCATACAACTGAATACAGCTTCACTAAAAATCTTTGTTCAGTAAACACCCCAGTACTGGGAAATGAAAGACATACCACTGTTATCTTTTTTGCTGAAAGTGGAGTCAATTATTATGCAGGCTGAGAGGGGTTCCCAAACTTTTTCACATGACTGTATATACACTAAATAGCAGTGTTACACAATCCAAATACCCGGAGTATCAGTCAGATATAACTGCAAAATTGTGGCCAAATATGTTTGCTCTGCTTACTTTAGACTTTTACACCTTTATAAGGGGAGTTTATGTTGTATCTTATCCTCTGATTGGGTCCTGGATTTGCACTGGCTGGGGCCAAGCTACATTTAAATGGGTTGTTCACCTTTAAATCAACTGTTAGTAGGATATAGAGAGTGATATTCTGAGACAATCTGCAGTTGGTTTTAATTTTTTATGATTTGTGGTTTTTGGGTTATTTCGTTTTTTATTCAGCAGCTCTCCAGTTTGCGCTTTCATTAATCTGGTTGCTAGAGTCCAAATTCCCCTAACAACCATGCGTTGATTTGAATAGGAGACTGGAATATGAATAGGAGAGGCTTGAATAGAAAGAGGAGTAATAAAAAGTAGCAATAACAATACATTTGTTTTTAGATGGGGTCAGTGACTCTCATTTGAAAGCTGGAAAGAGCCAGAAGAAGAAGGCAAATATTTTAAAAGTATTTAAAAAAACTAAAAAAGACCAATTGAAAAGTAGAATTAGCCATTCTATAACATACTAAAATTGAATTTAAAGGCAAACCTCCCCTATAATCACACAAATACAAACAGTTACCGTGTTGGTGGGACGAGAGATATCGCCATCATGTTCCATTAGGATCCCAATGATTTTAACATCCTCCTCTTTCGTGTGGATCATTTCTTTCTTCACTGCCGCAGCCAAATGCAGCGACGTCTCCCCGGCCTGAAACAGAAACAAGCAGAGGGTTACTAATGCCTGTGGTGCCCCAAAAAATGGCCATTTCAGCATTTTCATGGCAAAATTCTACTGTTAAAAGTGTTGGCATGTGGTTGTCCTTTAAGGCTCAAAGCAGAGTGAGGAGATGCACTTGGTGCCCCAGTCTAATCCCTGGAGTAGGAACACTAATGAGATCAATGGTAATTGCTAGAAATTGCTTCAGCTCTGGGGGTAAATCTAACAACTATGGCAACTCCCAGTGACCACGAACGAGTCCACTCACCTTATTAGCTTGATTAACACAGCCGACTGCATCTGCTCGACCTCTCTCATTTATAAGGTGTTGGAGGAGAACTTCTACTATAGGCAAGTGGCAGTGTCTCACGGCAGTGTGAAGTGGGTTCTCTTGATTCTGCAGGTGAAAAAAGTACAGTCATCTACGGTCTTTATATTACTGTATAACTCAGCCTGCAGCCTTGTGCCTTTATATGGTCACAGAACAACCCCTCAGTGACTTCTAATATCCTTATCATTTACAGTAGGGGGTACATTATCCCTTATAATACATGAGTGATACTCAGAGTTCCCTGTATAACTCAGCCTGCAGCCTTGTGCCTTTATATGGTCACAGAACAACTCCTCAGTGACTTCTAATATCCTTATCATTTACAGTAGGGGGTACATTATCCCTTATAATACATGAGTGATACTCAGAGTTCCCTGTATAACTCAGCCTGCAGCCTTGTGCCTTTATATGGTCACAGAACAACTCCTCAGTGACTTCTAATATCCTTATCATTTACAGTAGGGGGTACATTATCCCTTATAATACATGAGTGATACTCAGAGTTCCCTGTATAACTCAGCCTGCAGCCTTGTGCCTTTATATGGTCACAGAACAACTCCTCAGTGACTTCTAATATCCTTATCATTTACAGTAGGGGGTACATTATCCCTTATAATACATGAGTGATACTCAGAGTTCCCTGTATAACTCAGCCTGCAGCCTTGTGCCTTTATATGGTCACAGAACAACCCCTCGGTGACTTCTAATATCCTTATCATTTACAGTAGGGGGTACATTATTCCTTATAATACATGAGTGATACTCAGAGTTCCCTGTATAACTCAGCCTGCAGCCTTGTGCCTTTATATGGTCACAGAACAACCCCTCAGTGACTTCTAATATCCTTATCATTTACAGTAGGGGGTACATTATTCCTTATAATACATGAGTGATACTCAGCCTGCAGACTAACATGCGTATAATGCTCAGTAGGGGTCACATAGACACTATGAACCCTCTTTCTAGGTGGCTACAAGTAGCAGCTACTAATCTACCTGTGCCTTTAAGGAGAAAACTCACTTCTAGATTAAATAAAATATAGTCTGAAGGGGCTGAAGGAAAGAAGACAGTTGGGTGTCTCTAGAACGTTCTCAAGCACTGAGCACAAAGCCGTGAGCTAAAAGGTTCCAGAGTGATGGATAATATGGATTAATATGAATTACCTTTGACTGCCAGGTGGGTTCTCCTCCTTCCTCTATGAGGGCAGTTATCATCTTTAGGTTTCCGTGCTGGGCAGATATGTGCATCGCTGTCTCTCCATTCTATTAGAGGGAGTCAGATAATTAATAGGGATCATGAGGAGCAGTGACCCAGTCAGATACATTAATTGGCCTCTATAGACATTGTGCCTCCCTCAGGCTGGACAGGGAATAACATGGGAACTGTTTGTTTATTCCAGTAGCAAATCTGCCCCTTCCCTTTTTGTACATGTTCTGGGACAGAAAGCAAACGTTCCTGATCTGCCCCTTACTGACAGTTGTACAAGTTCATCTCAATGAGCGTCTGCATCTGAGGGTCGGTAGTTGCCCCATGGGCCTCCTGTGGAACATTGACACCTCTCAGAGAGGCCAGGAATGGGCAGAGTTAATGTTATAGACAGATTTATACATTTAACCCCAATCAATTACCTCCTGTTCCACATTAATGTCGGCTCCGCTCTTTATTAGCATCTCAGCCACCTTCTCCCCATCTTTGATCCGAGCTGCAACATGCAGGGGGGTCTCCTGTGCCTGAGAAACAAGTTCAGAATTAATAAATATATTCAGTACAGGCTATGAGCAAACTTAGGGGGCAGTAATGGAACTAAGGAGGGGTGGGACCAGGTGCAGGCTGTGCCGCTTGACCCCCCTGCATCCACATCCATAGGGCCCCAATGGGGTGCGGACCCAGGTACGAACACACCTACTGCACCCCCAGTAGTTATGTTAGGGGACTGTTCCTGCTGAATTGTGCTTAGTACAGGGAATACCTATGCTGCCATAGTTTTATGGGATCTCTCTGTACAGACTATGAGCAAACTTAGGGGCTGTTCCTGCTGAATTGTGCTTAGTACAGGGAATACCTATGCTGCCATAGTTTTATGGGATCTCTCTGTACAGACTATGAGCAAACTTAGGGGACTGTTCCTGCTGAATTGTGCTTAGTACAGGGGAATACCTATGCTGCCATAGTTTTATGGGATCTCTCTGTACAGACTATGAGCAAACTTAGGGGACTGTTCCTGCTGAATTGTGCTTAGTACAGGGGAATACCTATACTGCCATAGTTTTATGGGATCTCTCTGTACAGACTATGAGCAAACTTAGGGACTGTTCCTGCTGAATTGTGCTTAGTACAGGGAATACCTATGCTGCCATAGTTTTAGTACAGGGAATACCTATGCTGCCATAGTTTTATGGGATCTCTCTGTACAGACTATGAGCAAACTTAGTGGCTCTAGAAACATTATTTTATCAGCAGCCTGTGAATTTCCCTCTATCGTGGTATTGTGATTGGCAATGATAGAGATTTGGTTATTAGTACAGATGCCCCCCAGCTGCCCCTATGCAATTGTTTCAATAATCAGGACAAAATTAACCATTTTCTGGGGATTAAGTGAGGAATCAGCAGCATATTAACTGCACATAATATTGTAGCCTGGGATACAGTTTGGCGCCACCTAGTGTCCATGTAGTGCAGAAATTCAGCCCCTTTATACAGAGTCTGCAGTTTATTAGACCAGGTAGGGGCCCTGGGAATAATTGTTGGTTGGAAATTGGCCACATTGGGTTTGAAAATCCCATTAGACAAGGATTTGCCTAATTTTTATACATTATTCTTCTCCACAATAGATCACCCTCTTCTACTGCAGTTTAAAGGACCAGTAACATCAAATTTTTTTTTACAAAAATTCATTAGTAAACATCAAAAAATAAACACCAACACAAATTAAACTTTTAAATTGTAAAGCCTTTATTAAAAAATAGCTTACTGAAACTCCACTTCCGTTCTTCTGGAGAAAAGGCGAAAGGGCGACCATCCGTTCTGCAGCAGTTGATTTCTCCTCCCTGGCTATCTCTCCCGGCCGCTCTGCTGGCAAGATGGGGCAGCACTTCTAAGCGATACACAGACATGTATCCTCCAGCCGACGTCGCCATTGCCTGCCAGTTGCTCCATACCACTTCACAGTATTGCTCCTCCGTCTCACGCTGACTTTTTTTTCCCGCACCTTGCAACTTCTTGCCTTGCTTCTCAACAAGTTGCGCACACCCGTGTCAGTAGATGCTGTGCGCGATCGCACCATGACTAGTGCGTGTTGCAAGTTCCGACTCTTGCCAATCATACCTGGAAACTTTTCAGAGGCAAATTCGCAGAAGGTACAGAGGTAGAAATGTCTTTGTACTGAAAGCGCAGTTCCCTCAGCACAACATAGCGCTCAATACAGTGCAGTTACACTAATGCGCTTTCATTTTCTTCCCGCACCCCCAGCCCCCACACTGCGCTGCCCCCCTGGAGCAGTGTAGGCAGCGTGGGGAGAAGAAGGCAAAGTTGGCAATTAGCAAAAAGGATTTTTCACTTCAGCGGGCAGACGAGCAAATGTCAGGGCGGCAGGTGCAGCTCTCTCCTGGAGGCGGAGCCGGGCTGGTCGAGCGGCAAGGCAAGAAGCTGCAAGGTGCGGGAAAAAAAAGTCAGCGTGAGACGGAGGAGCAATACTGTGAAGTGGTATGGAGCAACTGGCAGGCAATGGCGACGTCGGCTGGAGGATACATGTCTGTGTATCGCTTAGAAGTGCTGCCCCATCTTGCCGGCAGAGCGGCCAGGAGAGATAGCCAGGGAGGAGAAATCAACTGCTGCAGAATGGATGGTCGCCCTTTCGCCTTTTCTCCAGAAGAACGGAAGTGGAGTTTCAGTAAGTTATTTTATAATAAAGGCTTTACAATTTAAAAGTTTAATTTGTGTTGGTGTTTATTTTTTGATGTTTACTAATGAATTTTTGTAAAAAAAAAAATTGATGTTACTGGTCCTTTTTAAGGATAATGCTTTAACTAAATGCAGCACCTATGGCAGCTCCCACTCATATATATAAATGATAATATGTTCAAAGCACAAAAGAGAATCTATTTACCCATTTACCGCTCTTCCTAAGGGAAGTGAATTATAGAGCTGTCTGATAAGTTTGCCTTTAATCATTAACAATATTATTATACGAGGGTCTCATTCATTATAATTTACCTTTCCTCCTTTGAGTTGCACTTGGGCCCCAAATCCGAGCAGAGTCTGTACCACTTGGGGTTTGCAGTTCTCAGCAGCGATGTGCAGGGCCGTATAATTATCCTTGGTACGAGCATCTACGTGCGCCCCCTTCTGCAGCAGAGCTTTCACCACCGCCGTGTGCCCCCTCTTGGCCGCAGCATGGAGACACACCGCTCCAGACTTGGTGGGAGGCAAGAAAAATAGAGAAGAGGGGGTGCGGGTAGAGGGTAAATATCCCAATTGATCTACTGTCATATTTAAGAGGAACTATGCTAAAAAAATGAAGCAATTTTTGCAGTTTTATGCTGCTAATACTAGGCTTTCTGCTCAGCCGCTCTCTTTCAGTCAAAGTGTCAGTGATCCTTGGTTTAACTGCCTATGCGGGAAATGAACAGGCAGTTAGGGTCACTCTTTTAACGATGGCTGTTAAAGGAACAGTAACATCAAACAATTTAAGTGTTTTAAAGTAATAAAATTATAATGCAGTGTTGCCCTGCATTGGTAAAACGGGTGTGTTTGCTTCAGAAACTCTACTTTAGTTTAAAGAAATAAGCTGCTGTGTAGCCATGGGGGCAGACATTCAAAGGAGTATAGGCTCAGGTTACACAGCAGATAAGCTCTGTAGAACATAATGGTGTTATCTGCTATCCAATATTCAACCTGTGCCATATAGTCTTTTTTCAGTTTTCACCATTGCTACACAGCAGCTTGTTTATATAAACTATAGTAGTACTTATCTGTTATCTACTGTGTATCCTGTGCTTGAATGGCTGCCCCCATGGCTACACAGCAGCTTGTTTATATAAACTATAGTAGTACTTATCTGTTATCTACTGTGTATCCTGTGCTTGAATGGCTGCCCCCATGGCTACACAGCAGCTTGTTTATATAAACTATAGTAGTACTTATCTGTTATCTACTGTGTATCCTGTGCTTGAATGGCTGGCCCCATGGCTACACAGCAGCTTGTTTATATAAACTATAGTAGTACTTATGTTATCTACTGTGTACCCTGTGCTTGAATGGCTGCCCCCATGGCTACACAGCAGTTTGTTTATATAAACTATAGTAGTACTTATCTGTTATCTACTGTGTATCCTGTGCTTGAATGGCTGCCCCCATGGCTACACAGCAGCTTGTTTATATAAACTATAGTAGTGTTTCTGAAGCAAACACACCAGTTTTACCAGTGCAGGGCAACGCTACATTATGTTTTTTTATTACTTTAAAACACTTTCATTTTTGGTGTACCTTTAAGCCAAAGGCCAGGTATTAGCAGTCTATAACTCCAAGTATCTCAGGAACCACTAAAAATTTAAATGAATGTAAATTGCAAAAGTGCTCAGAGCAGCACTGACTATTTTTTGGTTTTTAGATCCCCTTTAATACCAGAAAACAGAACATTCCGCAAACCCTTTAAAACTGCAAAATGTTATCCGGGTGACGCTACCTTGTTAGGCATGTGCAGCAGGACCCCTCTCTTTAGGAACGCCAGGGCTGTTTCGGGGTGACCACACTGAGAAGCAATGTGCATTAGAGTGTTTCCATCCTGCCCGAAGAAACAGAGAGAATAAAGATCAAACAATATATAAGAGTAGAGGAGAGGAATGAACACTCGCTGTAGGGGGCGCCGTGGTGCACCAGGCACAATCCTTTATATATTTATAATAGGAACAAACAAGATTTACTGCCCCGGGACCCATGATGATGATGATGATGACAAAGAATTGCACTTGTGGATCCCAATAAACACGGCTGCCCCCGTATAGGAATAATAACTGGGGTCTCATCGACTTGCCTTGGTCCGAGCCAGAACATTGGAGCGGAATTTCTCGGTCAGAATTTCTACGACATTGGTGTTTCCTCGTTCTGCTGCGACGTGCAAAGGAGTCCGCTCCATCTGTAGCCACAAGTGCAGAATGTTTACTGACCAATCGCATGCACAGTGGGAGGGGTTAAAGGGGAAGTCTAGACCATTCAATGTCAAGTTCAATGTAAATTATTTTCGTTTTTGTTTTAATCATGTTGGTTCTGCAACTCTGCAGTGCAGCATGGGAAATACATGGTGAAATGACTTCTCTTTCATTCTTTTAAAGGGAACAGTAACACCAAAAAATTAAAGAGGAGGACAACAGGACATTATATTGTCATTCCTGTAAACTACTTTCATATTTTGGTGTTACTGTTCCTTTAAGTTAACTTTTAGTATGTTATAGAATGGCTAATTCTAAGCAACTGTTTAATTGGTCTTCACTATTTATTTATTAGTTTTTTAATTATTTGTTCTTCTGACTCTTTCCAGCTTTTAAATGGGGGTCACTGACCCATCTAAAAAAACAAATGCTCTGTAAGGCTACAAAAGTATTGTTATTGCTACTTTCTATTACTCATCTTTCTATTCAGGCCTCTCCTATTCATATTCCAGTCTCTTATTCAAATCAATGCATGGTTGCTAGGGGTATTTGGACCCTGGCAACCAGATTGCTAAAATTGCAAACTGGAGAGCTGCTGAATAAAAAGCTAAAAATCTCAAAAACCGCAAATAATAAAAAAATTAAAACCAATTGCAAATTGTCTCAGAATATCAATCTCTACATCATACTAACAGTTAATTTAAAGGTGAACAACCCATTTAAAGGAGAACTAAAGCCTAACTAAAGAAGTAGGTAGAAATGTTGTACAAGATGTTTTGTGCTTCTCCAGCCCAAGGCAACCACATCCCTTTAGCAGTAAAGATCTGTGTCTCCAAAGATGCCCCAGTAGCTCCCCATCTTCTTTTCTGCTGATTCACTGCACATGCTCTGTGTTGCTGTCACTTACTGAGCTTAGGGAGCCACTCACAATATACAGTACACATAGAATAGAAATGTCACAATATAAGGCTGATTAGTAATTAATACACACAATTACTACATGGCAGCACAGAAACCAGTGCAATTAGCATCAGAATTGAATAATCAGCAAACCTGTAGCATCGGCTTATATTACAGCCAGGGAAGCTCATTTTCTGCTGGATAATTAGTGACGAGCCCTAAGCTTAGCTTCTCAACAGCCAATCAGAGCCCACTGAGCATGTGAGTGTCACAGACACTTTCCAAGATGGTGACCCCCTGTGACAAGTTTGAAGTCCTGGATCATTGCTGCTATTGACAAGCTCAAACTTTAGCCTCGTGCAATAAGTTCACTATATAAAATATGCCAGTTTTAGCCACATTCATTTATAGGGTTTAGTTCTCCTTGAATCTGCTCCACTGCTACAAACAGCTCCTAGTTACTACAATATTACCAAACTGCTAATTGCAGAGTAACCACTAGATGGTGTTCCTCATTCAGATTCTTACTGCACTTTTGTTTTTGGTTTTTTTAAACATTGGGATTTGTGTGTGTGGGGGGAGAGGGTGTTGGGAATTTATTACCAGCCTGGCCAGTAAAAAAGATGTGTGATGCCAATGTTATTAATAGGAAAAAAACTGCAAGAATATAGGCCTGGAATTTTTTTCAAGAAACAATGGCAACCCTATTGGGCAGTGGATATTTGGTGTATGGGGCCACAGTGTTCCTTACAGCAACCCTCAGACTGTCAGAAGGAACATTCCCGCCCCAGGATTAGGAGAAACTTTAAAGGAACAGTCGGTGGGTGCTGCACTCTACTGACCTTATCTGTTATATTAGCGTTTGTCTTACACTGGTGCAGGAACTTCAGCATCATCTCATCTCCTGCCCAAGCCACAATGTGCAACGGTGTCTGTCCTTCCTCCTGAAACAAAATATAACCAGCGTAGGGAATATACACTATATGCTAATCCATATATATGATAGGGGTAAGTGCAACAATGATGGGAGCAAATAGGATCTGTGCAGCCACTGGGACAGAATGTTCTGTTATACAGATAGATAGAATCTCAGCTGCCATAAAGCAGGACAGGACTGCTGCTTACAATGGGGATCAGATATGATCTGTGCAGCCACTGGGACAGAATGTTCTGTTATACAGATAGCTAGAATCTCAGCTGCCATAAAGCAGGACAGGACTGCTGCTTACAATGGGGATCAGATAGGATCTGTGCAGCCACTGGGACAGAATGTTCTGTTATACAGATAGCTAGAATCTCAGCTGCCATAAAGCAGGACAGGACTGCTGCTTAGAATGGGGATCAGATAGGATCTGTGCAGCCACTGGGACAGAATGTTCTGTTATACAGATAGCTAGAATCTCAGTTGCCATAAAGCAGGACAGGACTGCTGCTTACAATGGGGATCAGATAGGATCTGTGCAGCCAGTGGGACAGAATGTTCTGTTATACAGATAGCTAGAATCTCAGCTGCCATAAAGCAGGACAGGACTGTTGCTTACAATGGGGATCAGATGGGATCTGTGCAGCCACTGGGACATAATGTTTTGTTATACAGATAGCTAGAATCTCAGTTGCCATAAAGCAGGACAGGACTGCTGCTTACAATGGGGATCAGATAGGATCTGTGCAGCCAGTGGGACAGAATGTTCTGTGCTATACTTGGGAACAGGGAATGCCTGTAGAACTGAGTAGAAAGATAGTGAAAAATCAGTAATACTCACATTCTGGCAGTCGACATTGGCTCCATATTCCACCAAGAGTTTAGCCGCATCCACGTCCCTTTTTCTACAAGATGCATGAAGGGCCGTGTCACCATATTTCTGTTAATAACAACGTTTTCATGAGAGATTCTGCAGCAAAATCCTTTGTGCATTTTATGAGCAACATTCCGAGGCATGTGAAGGAGAGCTAAATCCTGGAAATGACTATGGAATGCGTTTACCAATGAGATTCTCTAATACATTCCAAGCTGAGGAGCTGATAAGTCTGAAGGGATGGATCATTACTACTATATACAGTGGAACCTCAATTTTACATCCCCTCATTTTAAGTTTCCCCTCATTTTACATTGTTGTTTTCTGGTCCCACCATATTATACATAATACATTTCCCTGATTTTACATTTTCCTGGATTTTACACCGTTTTTTTTCTGGTCCCCTGAAAAACGTAAAATTGAGGTTCTACTGTATTCTATTAGCCCTCCCTGTCGTGGCTCAGAAATAACATGATAAATAAATGCACTGATTTACCCTCTTACTTTGCTAACGGCTCTGAGTTGGGATTCGGGGTTCACCAGCAGCAGCTCTTTACAGATCCCCAGATTTCCGGCTTCTATGGCTAAAAACAGAGGGATGCAGCCGTCCTGCAAATTGCAATGCACAATAGGAAATATATTTCACAAGAGCTCCGAGCAACACCTATAGGGTTAGACATATAAGAAGCAGCAGGTGTATCTCTGGATAAAAGTGGAAGCGTTATTTCCCTGAGTCGTGCCAATATCCTGCATTTAATGCCCAATGAGCAGCAGCTAAATAAAGGGTCTGTATTTACAGATACTACTGAGCTACACACCTTGTCTGGGGTCAGCCTTGCGTCCTTGTGTGATGCTCTCAGTAGGGTTTGTGTCACATTGATGGCGCCGTTGGGTCGGAGAGCTGTGTAATGAAGGGGCAACTGGTCCTTGGGCTTAGGAAAGAACATACAGGATTAAACAAAAAAAAAGTCTTTGTCTTGAGGGTCCCCTAACCAGCGAGACTAGAAAGTCCTAACTGGAAGTTCCATGGTTCTTCCAAAAAACCCTTCTTTCCTGTGGGCCTCACTTACATCAATACTTCCAGTCTGTGCACCCCTTTATTTAGCTCCCTATAGCTGGTGGAATTACAGGGAGTTTAAGGGAACACCCAAGCCCTACAATAATGTATTTAACATTGTCTGTGCCAATCCGTGCATGGGCAATATTGCAGAAACGATGGCGGGCTCAGCTATGCCGAGAAGCTTGGTAAAGAAGCCAAACAGTGGCACGGCCATGGGAGAAGTGTCCTTGGATGAAAGAGACCAATAGAATCAATGTATTACGGACTGTGTGTATTTAGAGAGAAGCTGCTCAGGATATATATGGAGTCATTGTACAGTAGGGGAAACACAAGGGCCCTGAATTGGCACCGGCGTTGAATTAATTCAGACTCTCAGCCAAGGATTCTGCTTTTTGGGCATTGCCATTTATGAGCGGATTAGACTGCTGAGAAATACCTTCTTTTATGTGACTCGTTTAACCCCTTTTCTGCCACACAGACGACCAAATAACCATATAAACATGGGATTTCTATTGTTTATCCCACTGTGCAACAGCAACCAGAAATGGGTTAGAAACTATTATTTCTGAATATCTTCCCACTATTGGCTGGGGAATTTAGGAATATGCTGAATCACTCACGTACCCCTCCAGGGATGTTGGGCTCGGCCTTTTTGAGGAGAAGAAGTCGTACGATCTCGTCCTTGGAATGAGCGGCAGCGACGTGGAGAGCCGTGAGACAATCCTGAAGTGACATTTAGATTTGTCAGAAAGCAAAAAAAAAAACCCGTCAGTCTCATGGACAGTTTCATCAGGGTTTAGTGGGGGGTTTCCATGCACTAAACTTAGGGTTGGCGCTCCCATGTATAGTCAAAAGATTAGTTCCATAGCCCCATAGGGGTTGGAACATAACTTGTGAGCACTATATTGCAAATGGTCTCAGAATATCCCTCTCTACATTATACTAACAGTTAACTCAAAGGTGAACGACCCCTTTAAAGGATCAGTAACATCAATTTTTTAATTAAAAAATTTCATTAGTGTAGAACGAAAAAAAAACCACAAAGACAAATTAAACTTTTAAATTGCTAAGTCTTTATTAAGAAATAACTTACTGAAACTAGCGATTTAAAAGTTTAATATGTCTTTGTGTTTTTTTTTGTTCTACACTAATGAATTTTTTAATTAAAAAATTGATGTTACTGATCCTTTAAAGGGGTTGTTCACCTTTCAATTAACTGTTAGTATGATGTAGAGAGTGATATTCGAATTTGTTTTCGTTTTTTATTATTTGTGGTTTTTGACTTATTTAGCTTTTTATTCAGCAGCTCCAGTTTGCAATTTCAGCCATCTGGTTGCTAGGGTCCACATTACCCTAGTAACCACACACTCATTTGAATAAGAGACTGGAATGTGAATAGGAGAGGACCTGAATAGAAAGATGTGTGATACTCAATAATAACATATTTATAGCTTTACAGAGCATTTGTTTTCAGAGGTCGGTGACCCCCATTTGAAAGCAGATTTGAACAATTAAACTATAAAAAATAAAGACCAATTGAAAAGTTGCTTAGAATTGGCCATTCTATAATATACTACAAGTTAACTTAAAGGTGAACCACCCCTTTTATAATCGCTGGTAACCAGAGAACTGATTCCAAGTGAGACGCCGGCTCAGAGGTTGGGGTAACGTAATCCAATCATTAACTAAGGTACCAGTCACAGAACTCAACTCCCAGCATTCCCTGCGAGGCAAATCAATAGACTGTGTTTGTTCAACCCCACCGGTATTTTCTTCTTCGCTCCCCTCTCAGATTCCCTTGGTGTTGGTTCACACTCACATTAAAGGTACAGTGGGTCTCATTTATAAACATTGGGCAAATATGCACATGGGCAGTAACCCATAGCAACCAACCAGTAACTGGCTTTTCTCAGGCAGCTGCAGGTTGAACAGTAATAGCCAACATTTGATTGGTTGTCATGGGTTACTGCCCAGGTGCAAATTTGCCCAGTGTTTATAAATGAGCCCACAGTCACAATTTATTACTCTACTGGTTAACAGCAATATATATATATATTATGGATCTTTCCCCTGGACCAACCGGTACCTTAAAGCAGCCGTGGCTCTTAATTGATGCATTTAGAGTGAACGTCCCTGAGCTGCTCATAAAAGAGAGATCCTAAACAGTGTATTAGATAGACTTGACATTATTGTCTAAATTATTGGTTTTTGAAGACTGATAATTTGGTGGAGGGATTTCTCCAGCATTCTTTATAACAGTAGTTCATTATTCGCTGGAGACCCATTGTTGCTAATATTTTGTGATGTGAAGGAGGAGACCTATGTTTCTTCTCTTCTAGGCGCTATCAGCAGTTTGATCACTCAGATTCCAATGGCAGATTGTCCATCTTGAGCCATAATAATCCAAGTTCAGGAGAAAGAAATACTCATTGGCTTGAGCTGTTATATGTTTATGTAGGGAGCATTGTCACCTATAGAGGTTTGAGAATGGCCAATGCCACCACATATACATATTGTATCACACTGACAACTCCCAGTTCTGCCAATTCCTTATGTTCTTGCAATATTGTGTATTTGGCACTTCCCAAAGTCTACAATACTCCACAATTAGCGCTGCCTTCCCTTAAGTACTTCTCCTTAGATATAGAGGAGCAGCTCCTATGTTGGAGGCACAAGCACCTACACAACAAGATACATCACTACATAAGCCACAGATACTAATTTTGTCACTGTCTTTCCAAAGGTGGTCTACTCACTGGGTCCACACTGGAGGGCAGTTTCACTGGAATTCACAGTAAGCTCTATGGTGCTGACACTCTCAACTGTGCCATTGTATTTCTCCTTGTTGCCTTGTAGCTTGCCCAGCAGCAGGCCAACCTCAGTGTGTGGTGTGGTGGAGATCCAGGTCTCCTGGCCAAGTTCCCTGTCTACTCTGCTTAACAGTCTTCTTGAGAGTTGCAGCAGGGGGCCTTTGGTCATCCTTGTTTTAGGGTGACAAACCCAGGCTCATCCTGGTTACTTCTTCCTTCCAATGCATCTAGTGGTGTTTCTAGCATCTGAATCACATCACTGGTGGTTGGGGGGAGGTGGACAGCCCAGAAAGATTGTTGGAGGGCTGCAGAGAATGGGAGTCAGCACCCTACATCAAGAGAACAGTTTGATTTATTTATGGCCAATAGGGGTGCTAAATCATCAATATGTACAGTCTAGGGCGAAGTCAAAAAAGTTTCAGATGTATCTAGGAGAGCAAATGGCCCTTCTCATGAATGATCACCTGTGTGCCTGCCCTATGCTCCCTGTGTGTGCCCTATGCTCCCTGTGTGTGCCATACTCTGCCTGTGTGTGCCATACTCTGCCTGTGTGTGCCATACTCTGCCTGCCCTATGCTCCCTGTGTGTGCCATACTCTGCCTGCCCTTTGCACCCTGTGTTTGCCATACTTTGACTGTGTGTGCCATACTCTGCCGGCCCTATGCTCCCTGTGTGTGTCATACTCTACCTACCCTGTGCTAGCTGTGGGACATGAGCCTCATAGTGTTGGTTCTGGGGGTTTGTTAGCATTTGGAAATTGTTGTTAGGGGCCTCTAATCATGTGCTGGGGGGAGCTGTGTTATCCACAGGGGAGGAGGAGGCATGTAGATTCAAGGGGTTGTCTTAATATGACTTTTCTATTACTTGGCATATGAGCACCAAACATTTTTTTGTGTAATACCACCTTTAATGTGGATATGGTCTTAAAACGTCTTGTAGTAACATGGGTGTGGTTTAAAGTGGGTGTGGTTTAAAAACAGGGAGTGGCCAATAGTGACTTTCATTATTGGCTCTCCATGACATAGGCTAGGAAAAATTCCAGCCCTCTGTACCACAGAAGTCGGATAGCACTGAGCTAAGGAAATACATTGATTATTGAAAACTTTGGGTGCATCTTCCTTAAAAAAAAAACCATGATTCCTTTAAATTCCGAGAAAAGCTCTAGCCAGGAGACTGCAGGCCAGCTTTCAATGAAGGAAGTTCATACAAAACAGAATTATCAGACTTTTCTAATTGCTTGTTGTAATTACCCGTAATTATCGGCCAACAAAGCAGCTCCTGCATACCTTATTCAATGTATCACGCATCTCATGTTTCTCCTACCTAGGGAACACAAAGGCCGGTTACCTTCAAGGGGCGCTTGGTAAAGGCTGGAATTTTCGGCTGTAAAACTCAGCTTCTCGGCATGGCCTTTGAGACAGAGCAGTAAAAGTTCCTTTATTGTGGCGGGGGGAATGTAATAAACACAGATGTGTGACTCCTTTGTGAATAGCGTTCTATTGATTCCCCATCTCAGCAGTAGGAGGTCATGTCTACAGAACAGTTTCCAAGGGCAATAAATACATTGAAAGGTCATTGCCAGGCTCCAGGTTGCTCCTATTGCTTCACTATGCCCCGTGCTGCTTTGTATTCCCCTCACCCAATGCTCAGAGTGAAAGGTCACCACCCACATTCCATAAATGAGTTATGAGAAGAGTCAAGGGGGCCCCTTATCACAACACTTATTTGCCCTTATTCATCTGCTTCATTATCATAATGTCTAAACCCAAGGCTTCAACAAATTGGACTATAAATACATGTCGTCGTCATCATCATCATCAACTTTTACACTTTTTAGAAATGGTGGACTATCACTACCACTCTTCGGTCTTCAGCTTCCTTGACTTGGCCTGGACAGTTACAACTCCCTGTAACTCCCAGTAAAGCATGCATGGCACAGGACTCTTTCTCCCAGTTGGGTCCCATTCTGTGCGATGGAGGAAGGGTTATCCATACTGATCATGGAGGAAAGTTTATCCATACTGATAAATATATAGGAAGGCTGGTATTTTTTTCCAGAAAAGGTGGCAACCCTGGACCCAACTGGCAGAATGAGTCCTGTGACATGCAGATCGTTCAATAAGTTGGGGGCCAGTGCTTCTTTAAAACAACAGTTGACAGACCTGCTACATTCCCATCACAGATATTTCAGATAAAACCTTGAAGGTATCAGGCACAGGTAGGGCAGTAGACTCAGACAGAGTTAGGACTCACTAGCAAGTGTCCAGTCCCCAGGGTATAAAGCCCTCACAGTGGTGGGGAATCTCTCTATTCCTGAGCTTGGCCACTAGAGGTGCTATGCTGATAGGCCACACCCAGGGTATTTATTGCTAACTACCCTCAGCCTGACTCTCACTGCTAGAAGGAGCTATAACCAGATCTATTGTCATGCTGGATACTTCTACTGATGCCTCCTACCTCAGGCTCTCACCAAAGACTAATTGAAGGCTTTCCACTGGAAAGTAATTTTTTTTTGGGGAAGACATTATGGTCTACCTATGTCCATAAGTTCCTACACCAAAGGGTAGTGCCATCTTTATACTACTAGGTGGAGCTTCAGGTATCTCTACTAACTAGCCATAACCATCCTTTGCTAGCCTAACTAACGTTCCTTAATGGGTTACCAATCCACAACTTCCACTAAAGTCTGATCTTACCCCATGGTTCTTTCACTGGGGCTATTCCTACTATAGGATTCTGGCACCATATACCGTCCTCCATAAAAGGAGTCCAAGTGACCAAGAATCGTTACCTTTAAATTTAAACATTTTTTGCCATTAGGGAAAGCACCACTTGATACCCCTATAGCAATGAGAACCTTCCCACCATCTCCAGTCAACACCTAGATGGTACAACACTTCACACCACCTACACAGAGCAGCTTAAGGAGGTAACGTTTAGCCAATGATTTGTTTGTTTAGTAGCCCAAACACATTGGCTCCTATGAGAATCTCCTGCAGTTTCCATCTGTAAATGACCTTCTGTGTGATTTATCCTTCATGTGATTAATTGCTATTTTGTGTTCCCCCAAAAGATCTAATGTATCTGCCTCACATTCCCCCAAAACTGACAGCTGTGTTTTATTTCTGTCTTTGAAACCAATGGGCAAACTCTTGTTACATGATGAGATAGTGAAACCACTGAAGATCTTCATCTGTAGAGAAGACAACTGCCCCATCCTCCCATCATGCTCAGCTGGTGGGAGGAGCAGGACTCAAACATGGTGCTTACCTGTGTCCTCTCATTAAGATCGACTCCCAGTTCCAGGAACCTCTCAACAATGGCCAGTCGGTTTTCCCTCACAGCGATCATAAATGGCGTTAATCCTGATTCCTAAAGGGGAAGTAATAATTTAGGATACTTTCATATCTGCCCACAGAAAAACTAAGGCCCCAACAAAGATTTTAGCCAATGGAAAAGGTTCTTTCATAAATATTATCCCTTATAATGCACAAGTGATCCTCAGAGTTCCCTGTATTACTCAGCCTTAGGGTTGCCACCTGGCCGGTATTTTACTGGCCTGGCCGGTAAAAATTATGGTTGATCCTAATGTTATTAATAGGGAAAAACGATAAATAAACAGGAAGGCCGGTATTTTTTTCTAGAAAAGGTGGCAACCCTACTCAGCCTGCAGCCTTGTGCCTTTATATGGTCACAGAAAAACCCCTCAGTGACTTCTAATATCCTTATCATTTACAGTAGGGGGTACATTATCCCTTATAATACATGAGTGATACTCAGAGTTCCCTGTATAACTCAGCCTGCAGCCTTGTGCCTTTATATGGTCACAGAACAACCCCTCAGTGACTTCTAATATCCTTATCATTTACAGTAGGGGGTACATTATCCCTTATAATACATGAGTGATACTCAGAGTTCCCTGTATAACTCAGCCTGCAGCCTTGTGCCTTTATATGGTCACAGAACAACCCCTCAGTGACTTCTAATATCCTTATCATTTACAGTAGGGGGGTACATTATTCCTTATAATACATGAGTGATACTCAGAGTTCCCTGTATAACTCAGCCTGCAGCCTTGTGCCTTTATATGGTCACAGAACAACCCCTCAGTGACTTCTAATATCCTTATCATTTACAGTAGGGGGTACATTATCCCTTATAATACATGAGTGATACTCAGAGTTCCCTGTATAACTCAGCCTGCAGCCTTGTGCCTTTATATGGTCACAGAACAACCCCTCAGTGACTTCTAATATCCTTATCATTTACAGTAGGGGGTACATTGTCCCTTATAATACATGAGTGATACTCCGAGTTCCCTGTATAACTCAGCCTGTAGCCTTGTGCCTTTATATGGTCACAGAACAACCCCTCAGTGACTTCTAATATCCTTATCATTTAAAGTAGGGGGTACATTATCCCTTATAATACATGAGTGATACTCAGAGTTCCCTGTATAACTCAGCCTGCAGCCTTGTGCCTTTATATGGTCACAGAACAACCCCTCAGTGACTTCTAATATCCTTATCATTTACAGTAGGGGGTACATTATCCCTTATAATACATGAGTGATACTCAGAGTTCCCTGTATAACTCAGCCTGCAGCCTTGTGCCTTTATATGGTCACAGAACAACCCCTCAGTGACTTCTAATATCCTTATCATTTACAGTAGGGGGTACATTATCCCTTATAATACATGAGTGATACTCCGAGTTCCCTGTATAACTCAGCCTGCAGCCTTGTGCCTTTATATGGTCACAGAACACCCCCTCAGTGACTTCTAATATCCTTATCATTTACAGTAGGGGGTACATTATCCCTTATAATACATGAGTGATACTCAGAGTTCCCTGTATAACTCAGCCTGCAGCCTTGTGCCTTTATATGGTCACAGAACAACCCCTCAGTGACTTCTAATATCCTTATCATTTACAGTAGGGGGTACATTATCCCTTATAATACATGAGTGATACTCAGAGTTCCCTGTATAACTCAGCCTGCAGCCTTGTGCCTTTATATGGTCACAGAACAACCCCTCAGTGACTTCTAATATCCTTATCATTTACAGTAGGGGGTACATTATCCCTTATAATACATGAGTGATACTCAGAGTTCCCTGTATAGCTCAGCCTGCAGCCTTGTGCCTTTATATGGTCACAGAACAACCCCTCAGTGACTTCTAATATCCTTATCATTTACAGTAGGGGGTACATTATCCCTTATAATACATGAGTGATACTCAGAGTTCCCTGTATGACTCAGCCTGTAGCCTTGTGCCTTTATATGGTCACAGAACACCCCTCAGTGACTTCTAATATCCTTATCATTTACAGTAGGGGGTACATTATCCCTTATAATACATGAGTGATACTCAGAGTTCCCTGTATAACTCAGCCTGCAGCCTTGTGCCTTTATATGGTCACAGAACAACCCCTCAGTGACTTCTAATATCCTTATCATTTACAGTAGGGGGTACATTATCCCTTATAATACATGAGTTGTCCCTACATTAACAACAATTCATGGCACCCACTTGGTCGATTTCGGAGCTGCCCATCTCCCCTTTATCGATCCCTTTTAACGTCTGCTCCAGGGTGATCCACTCGGCCCGGCACGTCAGGTGTAGGATTTTACTCCTCACATCCAAATTGCCGGAGGAATTCCTTTCCGGATCTGACATTTTTTCTAAATCACATGAAATTCTTCATCCAATTCAATAAATATTTCCCTAACTCTCCGACCGGCCAATCACAATGTGCTCCATTATATGAAATATAAATCAATAGAAATATTCAGATTCTTCTCTGTGTCTCAGTTGCAGGTGGAGCAGCCGAGCCCGGGAGATGGATGGGGAGTCTCTGTGTCTTGGTAGGAGGTCGGGAGAGTTTCTCTCTTTACTTGCACTGACTCCCAATCACAGGGACCGGCCCGGTGCCCTCCTGCCCCCCCAGCTCCTCCTTTGTGTGCCCGTTACCTTGGCACCGGCTACTTGAATTGGGGGGTGGAGGCATCGGCCCATTCTCTTCCACACAGAACAAAAAACATTCTTTCTCCATATAAAGCTTTTATACACATTCCCTGCCATTCCAGACTCACATGTGGGATTAAAAGAGAAATTATTCCTCACTGTTAAATTTCCCAACAAGAGGGAAAACAAACAAAAATCTTTAAACTGAGAGATACAGAGACGAGAATAATGAATAAAATATATTTACTGATAGTGACGCATGATCAATAATACTGACAATCCCTCATCGTGTAATTTACTGTAATACAAAATATCAGCATTTTTTCTATATATAAAAAATACCATAATGAATTTTAATTTTCTTATTTCTTTCTTTTCAACTGCTAAAACAAACCAGATTCCCAGACAGGACTGCTGCTTACAATGGGGATCAGATAGGATCTGTGCAGCCACTGGGACAGAATGTTCTGTTATACAGATAGCTAGAATCTCAGCTGCCATAAAGCAGGACAGGACTGCTGCTTACAATGGGGATCAGATAGGATCTGTGCAGCCACTGGGACAGAATGCTCTGTTATACAGATAGCTAGAATCTCAGCTGACATAAAGCAGGACAGGACTGCTGCTTACAATGAGGATCAGATAGGATCTGTGCAGCCACTGGGACAGAATGCTCTGTTATACAGATAGCTAGAATCTCAGCTGCCATAAAGCAGGACAGGACTGCTGCTTACAATGGGGATCAGATAGGATCTGTGCAGCCACTGGGACAGAATGTTCTGTTATACAGATAGCTAGAATCTCAGCTGCCATAAAGCAGGACAGGACTGCTGCTTACAATGGGGATCAGATAGGATCTGTGCAGCCACTGGGACAGAATGCTCTGTTATACAGATAGCTAGAATCTCAGCTGACATAAAGCAGGACAGGACTGCTGCTTACAATGAGGATCAGATAGGATCTGTGCAGCCACTGGGACAGAATGCTCTGTTATACAGATAGCTAGAATCTCAGCTGACATAAAGCAGGACAGGACTGCTGCTTACAATGAGGATCAGATAGGATCTGTGCAGCCACTGGGACAGAATGTTCTGTTATACAGATAGCTAGAATCTCAGCTGCCATAAAGCAGGACAGGACTGCTGCTTACAATGGGGATCAGATAGGATCTGTGCAGCCACTGGGACAGAATGTTCTGTTATACAGATAGCTAGAATCTCAGCTGCCATAAAGCAGGACAGGACTGCTGCTTACAATGGGGATCAGATAGGATCTGTGCAGCCACTGGGACAGAATGTTCTGTTATACAGATAGCTAGAATCTCAGCTGCCATAAAGCAGGACAGGACTGCTGCTTACAATGGGGATCAGATAGGGATTTTTTTATTAGTAAAAACTTAACAAATTCTAAAATCTTTCAAATCAAACAAAACAATACATAACAATATTCATCATATTAGCAAATATGAGTCAGTTTTTTTTGACAGTACATGGGATAAAGCATTTCCATACAGGCTCTCCATTCTCCACACATACCAAAATAGCAAAGACAAGGAACTTGTTTGCAGTAATAATGAGGTGCTGGTACCAACCTACAATATTCAATTGTTACTATTGCAATTTCCCCAGTATCGTTGGTACAATCTTCCTTAAAGGCAAAGAGAAGAACAAGGGCATTTAAAGATTTATATTCCTCCATTTTGAGCCATTTGAGGTGCAGTGTTTGATCTCTGGCTCCTTCAGGAAACCCAAATCACACAACACTGACTTTACTATCTGGTCAATAGCAACATCTTCTTGGCCAAAGGATTTCCTACAGCGGCATTGCCACAGATGGGACCTCATCACTGATATTATCAGGTACATCGTTCCTCTGTCAAGTGGGTGCTGAGTAGACAAAACGCCATAGGCCGCGTCAGCAAAAGAAAGTTGTCTAATGTGGGGAACCTTCAGATCCTCTGCCAACTGACACCTCACAGTTTTTGTTACAGGACAATCAACTAGAAAATGTTCCAGGTTCTCGTCAGTGGAACAGCCCCACGGGCACTGCCTTTCAGCAAATTGCCCCGAACAAAAAGCTTTCCCTGAAGAGCCAGCCAGTTAAGATCAAAGTATTTGGGGGGCAACCTTCTGTCATTGAGCCACTGGAGGCTCTGAGAAAGAATATCCCCCACACAGTCTCTCAAGGCCAAGGGGACAGCGAAATAGGTTCCCAGGATTCTGCAATAGATCTGCTTTCTCGGGGCAGAACCCAGTTCCCCAATTCCGACATCCCACTTCCTCAAAAGTTTCAGCCCCAATTCAAGATGTGGAGGGAGACGACAACCGCGCACCGGGACTTTCTTCACACTACCGCCGAGCAGCCAATCTCCCACCAGAGGCAATACCCAATTCCTGATGCAACTCTCCCACAGGGAATCAGTTCTTTGGCCCAGGATCCCAAAGTTGAACTTCAGGAAGATGGATCCAAAGAAAGCCACTGGACATAACATGCCCAACCCTCCCTCTTTTCTCTGCAGGTAAGTAATGCCCCTTTTTACTGGATTCAGCCTGTTCCCCCAGATTAACTGTAAGAACAGACTGTGGATCTGAGCATAGAGAGCTTCTGGCAGCGGATACACGTAGGAAACGAACAAAAAGATAGAGACCAGGTAAGTCTTCACGAGCTTCACCCTTTTTTTGTAGGACAGCTTCCATCCCTTCCATCGCTGTACCTTTGCATTTCCGGCATCCAACTTTTCCTCCCAGTTTTGCCTACCATCATCTCCCTTCCCAAATTTGATCCCTAAGATTCTAATCTAAGTTGGGGCTGTTGAAAATTCCTGGAGCGGAAAGGCCGGCTCCTCTTCTAATGACCAAAAAGCTTGAGACTTATCCATGTTGACCAGAGACCCAGAGGCCTCTGAGTAACTTCTGACTGTCTCCGACAACACTCTCGCATCTTCAGGACAAGAGACTGCTACCGTGACATCATCCGCATAGGCTACTGACCTGAGGGGCTGGCAACGGGGAACAGAGAGACCCTCAATTCCACTCGCCTGCAAACGCCTTAAAAAAGGATCAATTGCAAAAACATAAAGCAGAGGGCTTAAGGGACACCCCTGTCTCACTCCTGCCCCGACATCAAAGTTTTCACCGCTTACTGCAGAACTGGACAGGAGATAATAAAGTGCCTGAAAATGAACTCAATCTAGTATAAAGTATCTGTGCAAGAAGCTTCCTATCAGTGTTGAGAAGGGCAATTGGCCTCCAATTGTCAACCTGCTTTGGATCCTTACCCTTTGACAGCAGGATCAAAGAAGATTCTCTCATAGAGGGGGGTAAGATACCCCCTTCCAGGCAGTCTCTAAAGACCTCTACAAGAACCGGAGCCAGCTGATCTTTAAATTTCTTATAAAATTCGGCTGGAGCCTTCTTTTTAGGGAGGCAGTCGATGGCAGCTTTGACCTCGTCCTCTGTGATCTCAGCTGTCAAAGGCTCAAAATCCAAATTAGTTACATCTGGCCCTGGGGTTGCCTCCAGGAAGGATGAAGTCCTCCCCTTATCCAAAGCCTTAGCCCGGAACAGAGAAGTGTAAAAGTCTCTCACAATCCCAAGGATGTCCTCCCTTGATGTTTGTAACTCACCCTTGGGATCGATCAGACCGGTGACAAGTTTTCGCCCAACATTCTCTTTGCAGTTTAAAAAAGGGTCCGGTGAGTGAAAACTCCTATAATCCCTTTCCTGCACAAGAGATTTGTACCGGCTGTACTGACATTCTCTGATCTGGGCCTTCAGCTGGGCAATTTTTGACCCCTCCACCCCATCCGAAATAGAGGACTCCAACTTCTTTATAAGAGTCAGATACTTCTTATACTTATTGCCCTCCCTATGTACAAACAGATTTTGGAAGAAAGCCCGGAATGAGCGCTTAACACTCTCCCACCACAATGACACAGAGTCATAAAAATCAACTCTCCCAAACTGGTGCTGAAGAGCCTCAAAAGACTGTTGTACTGCCTCACCCTCCAGGGAATCTGTTCTGAGCCGCCACAGCCCCTTGCCCTTCTCTGGAGTAGACAAAGTGCCCAATGTAAAGGAAAAGGTCATATGGTCTGAGTACTCAACCCCGATTTCCTTAACATCAGCAAACTCCTCACCCATCTGGACAAAAGCCATATCCAGACGGCTACTCCTAGCCCCACACCTGTAAGTATGAATCGCTCTCCGGCCTCCCCACGTGGCAACATCAACCAATCTGGCTTGTTGGATGAGTTGTTTAAAGAAAAAGCTTTCTGATCTACCTGATCTTCCTGACCGATCTTCTGGTCTAAGGACTTGGTTGAAATCGCCAGCCAGGATGACAGACAGCGATGTATGTAAATAGGGCCTGATTTCAGCCAGCAAAGCCCTCCTACCTGACATAGACTGCGGCCCATAAACATTTATAAGACGAAAACGTCTGCTATTTATTGTCACGTCCAACATCAAACAGCGCCCCACTTGAATCTCGAGGAGACAATGTACTCTTATATTGAGGCCACCTCTAAATAATATTGCTACACCTCCACATGGCTCCTCCGCTATGGACCAGAATGAAGGCCCATGCCGCCAGTCAGCCTTTGCCTTTCTCAGTTCTGCCTGAGTAGTAAGACGGGTTTCCTGAAGGAAAAACACCTCAGCGTCGGAGTTACCTAGGCTTTCAAAAGCCAAAAATCTGGCTCGCTGAGTTCTGACACTACACACATTAGATGTTAAAAACCTAATTGGAGACGACGCCATCATGAATATTTGTCATAGATTTGCCTTTCTTTCCCTTTGCTGAAAAACCAACTGCATCCCCATATCGCTTAACTTGGGGCCCTGACTGCAGCTGCTGTTCTTCATTTTCACTCACTGGGTCTCTGGCCGGAGTCTGGGGGCTGTTTGCAGTTTCTCTTACACCTTTCTTACTGACCGGGTGCTCACCCCCTTCCCTAGTTCTTTTCTTTGAAGCCAGTTGAACCTCCATATCCTCCTCCTCCAACTCCCTTGGGTTCCTCTCCCCGGCTTCTTCCATCTCTATCCTCTCCAGCTCCTCTTGCTCTTCTCTTTCTGCCCTGTCACACCAGGTCTCAGAATGATTATCCAGCACTGAGAATTTATTCCCAGTACTAAGAGAGAAAGTATTTATTCCTGAGAGACCTTCTCCTGGATCTAACTGATGGGCATATTTTTTAGACTTTTTGTTTTTAACTTTTTTCCAACCATCTTCTTCATTGCCATCATTTGGTACCTCAACTTCACTCCCTCTAGCTGCCTTCTCTGGTTGCTTTCCTTTTTTCTGATTATTTGTTGGCTGCCTAAACCTCTGCCGCTTAGGAATGACTTTTTCCTGTGTTGCTGGTACCTCCTCCTCTTGCTCCTCCTCTCCTTCCCCTTCCACCGGCTCCATTACCTTTCTCATCTCCCGGTCTATCTCAGGGAAAAGTCTGACCATGTTATGGTATGCTTCAGGACACCTCCTGTGGGAATGGCCCATTCTATTGCACAGGTTTCACCTGACCTGGTCACAGATATTTGCCTCATGCCCCACAGCATTGCACAGTACACACTTCAGTATAGCGCAGGCTTTTGCCAGATGATCTCTAGCCCCACACTTAAAGCACTTCCGTGGCTGGCCTACATAGAAACAAGAACCTTTTTCCTTTCCTATGAAAAAAGCATTGGGCAGATGGTTGGGTACATTGCCTGTCACCTCCAGCCTAACTTTTGTGCGCCAAACACCTCCCCAGACATTATCCTCATCATAGACCTTTACCAATGGAGACAAAACCGTACACTGGCGCTGCAACCAAACCAAGATATCCTCCTGGGGAACCGCATCATTTCTCATTACTATAGTAATGAGTTTAGTCTCAGGCTTGGTCATTGGAATGACAAATAAGTTCTCTAGGGGCAGCACTAGATGTAAATCTGAAGTTGAGGAGCAAAAGCTACAGAAACATGTCTTGCTCTTTACATAAGGAATTTAACCCAAGCTCAGCCGTTCTGTTGCACTTGAATAGTCTTCTACTGGAGTTGCACAAATAATTGAAGATTCAGTACTTAAAGTCTCCAGCAGGGGGCAGTGTTTCACCACTGATGCACTCAGCCCTCCCAGCAGCAGTGCCCATGTAGAGGAATAATGAAGGCAGGAGGGCTGCCCTTGAGAAGAGGAAGGATACAGTAAGGGATATAAGGAAATGAGGATACTCCCCTTTATCTGATCACAGGGGATTAAGAGGAGGAAGACAAAAGGAATCCAAAAAAGGGATATAAAAATAAACACAGTGTGTGATTTCCCTCCTATTTTTTACTGGCAATCTGTGAGTTCTGGCAAATGCCAGAGGGGCTGCTATAAGGTGCCATAGAAAGTCAGTATTTAGTGGGCTGATGGAGGCTGGTTGGGCCTCTATGTGGGCTGATTGGGCCTCTGTGTACCTGAAATGCCAGGGCCTATTTTAATTCTCAGTCCGGACCTGAGCAGGGCCGCCATTAGAAATCACGGGGCCCCGTACAATAAAATATTTGGGGCCCCCTGGGACCCGCCCACGCTGGCGCCCAAGCCCCACCCCAGATCCCGCCCACTCCACATAACCGTTAGACCACACAGACATCTAAAAAAAGTAACACCCCCCACACACACAAGTTCTAAAAAGCTATTGATGGTCAGGGCCCCCTTATAAGTTAAAAAAAAAAAAACATTGGCGCCAGAGCCCCCTATAAAAGTTTTTTTAAAAAATCATTGGCACCAGTGCCCCCCTTAGAAGTTAAAAAAAATTGGGGCCCAAAGATAATTTTTTAAAAAAACATTGGCGTCAGGGCCCCCCTTACAAGTTAAAAAAAATTGGGGCCCCAAAGAATATTTTTTAAAAAAACATTGGCGTGGGCCTATAGAATATTAAAATAATACATTAGTGGCCAGGGGATGAATGAAAAACACAAACTGGTGTTCAGTAGAATTGAGCTCGTGGCTTCAGGACATCAACTTCGCCTCCTTTTGTGACTTCGGGTCTTTTCGCCACTTCGGGTCCTTCGGCTGTTCGGCACTTCTGCATTTGGGACTTGCAAAATGGCCGCACTGCTCGGGCGCTCGTAAGGGGGGGGCGGCTTTTTCAAAACTGCAGCACTGCCAGGCCCCCCCCTTCATGGCCAGGCTCGGGCCACTTGTCCCTCCCCATTTTTTGTGCATGGGGACATTATGGTGCTGAATCTTGGATGGACCTTCCCCAAACGGTTCCACAAAGTAGGAAGAACAGAATGGCCAAGATGATGGCTTAAAGGAAAACTATACCCCTCAAACAATGTAATTATCTATAGACCAGCTCATGTGCAAAACTCTGCTTCATGTAAATAAACAATTTTCATAATAATATACTTTTCTAGTAGTATGTGCAATTGGTTAATCATAAATAGGAAATTGCCATAAGGGCCACCCCCTGGGATCGTACGATTCATGGTGCACACAAACAAACCATACTTGTTAGGTCACATGAGCCAACAACAGACAGAGTTGTGTCTTTTCCTTCCACACTTCTTTCTGTTACAATTAGAGCTGCAGTATTTCTGGTCAGGTGATCTCTTCCTGTTACAGCTAGAGCTGCAGTATTTCTGGTCAGGTGATCTCTGAGGCAACACACAGACCATCACTAAATGGAGGCTCAAGGCAAGAGATGTAAAAGGACAATATTTACTTAAATATATATTCCAGTTTGATAAGATTCTTTAATATGCCATTTAATTAGATATAAACTTTCTTTTGCTCAAGTATTTATTTTTGGGGAATAGTTTTCCTTTAAATAGACAACGATAATAAATAGAATGGGGTCTCCAGATAGTTTTGGCCATAAAGCGTCTCTCTCTCTGTACAGCCAATGCACAAACTAAGGAGGTTGGTTCATTTCAAATACCTACAAATTCTGATTCTTCTAACCTTGCAGCCTCAGTTGAAACACCAAAAACGTACAAACAAGGGCTATTTATTGTGAAACATTTTCCTTCCTAAGGAGCGAGTCTAGAATCCCCACGACCAATGGCAAGTGTCTGTTTTGGTGGTTTAAACTCCACCAACCCTGAACTGCGCAGCAGCGGAAACGGAATTGTTCTTCACCATCTGATTGGCACATCTGAGTTTAAGAAATTGCAGGAGCACTGGTGTAACTAGTGCAGACCCTGAGTTAGCAGGGGGCCCCCAACCGTGGGATCTACTGCCTCTATAGTTTTCAAGAATTCCCATCTCCCCAGGTACTCTCTTACATGTGGGCATGGAGTCTGGGGATGCTACAGGGGTCCTGCATAGGAATTGCTGAGCACTGGGACCTCACGAGAACAGAATGCCAAGGCTGTCTCTGCATGTGGTTCTCCTTTAAAGGGATTCTGTGATGATTTTTATTTCTAAATGACACTGCAAAAAAAAAAAAAAAAAATGTCATTCCTGAACCAGCAAGTGTATTTAGTTGTAATATTGGTGTGTAGGTGCATCTCAGGTCATTTTGCCTGGTCATGTGATTTCAGAAAGAGCCAGCACTTTAGGATGGAACTGCTTTCTGGCAGGCTGTTGTTTCTCCTACTCAATGTAACTGAATGTGTCTCAGTGGGACCTGGATTTTACTATTGAGTGCTGTTCTTAGATGTACGAGGCAGCAGTTATCTTGTGTTAGGGAGCTGCTATCTGGTTACCTTCCCATTGTTCTGTTGTTAGGCTGCTGGGGGGAAAGGGAGGTATTAATATCACTCCAACTTGCAGTACAGCAGTAAAGAGTGACTGAAGTTTATCAGAGCACAAGTCACATGACCAGGGGCAGCTTGGAAACGGACAATATGTTTAGCCCCAGGTCAGATTTCAAAATTAAATATAAAAAAATCTGTTTGCTCTTTTGAGAAATGGATTTCATTACAGAATTCTACTGGAAGAGCACTATTAACTGATGTGTTTTGAAAACATTTTGTTTCCCCATGACGGGTTTAATTTTAAACCAAAACCACGTTTCACTTGCTTCACGGAACAACAGAACAATCCACTCCATTCTCCAAGGGAAGGTTTGTCGCCAACAGTTTCTGAAAAGAACAAGTAAAACAAAAACTTGTGGCAAATAACGTATATAATATATAATAAGGCTTTATTACGCACTTGTACTATACAGGACAGAGTAGATCACATTTTTCCCCAATTCAGACAAAGTACACACGGAGCCTGAAACCTTCCCTAGGACGACCCCCAAACCGTACGGAGGTTACAGGTTTCAAAGCAACACGACTACACGATACACCCCCCCCCCCCAAATGAGACCCAAGATTTACAGGTTTCTTTTTATTAAATAAAAGCTTCAAAAACATCCCTTGTGTCATTAAAATGTAACAGCCTCCTATTTCAGAAGGGAATAAGCTCAGCACCAGAGTCAGGCACCAAGCTGAAGAGCTGACACTTATAAATGATATTGCTATAGAGCCTCCCCTCCCCCTCCTTTGCATTATTTGTCTTCCCTGATTTGTTTATACCATGTGGCACAAACAGGACGGTAAAAAAGTGGTTGGTGCCTATGAAGTGTAGTTTGATGGGTAAGTGGGTAGGGGGCGCTGTAAAAGCCTTGTCTAGGGGTGTTAAGTTGTACCGTGGCAGCCATTCAACTACAATGAGAAGTAAGTGGCCGTGGCACTGTATGGAGTCCAGCTTGCCAGACAGAATGGGGGGTAATATGGATCCCATCGCTGATACACAGGCATTATAATAAATATCGGGGTTCATGACTGCTAAGTAATGGCATGAATAGAAAGAACCCCAAAAAGACAGAATCAGAACCTTAAACATTAAAAAAGGAGTGCTATGGCATTCTGTGCTACACTATAGTCCCCAATATAGAGCAGCACGTCAAGAATCCAGGGAAAGTGTCATTACTTGTCTGCCTAAAGGTGGAGTTCACATATACATTGTGTTTCTATATCTGGCTGGGGATTCCAGTCCTGTAAGTCTGACTCTTTCATATCCAGCTTAATTTCCGCTTAGTCAGCAGTAACAGCTCAAGCCTGGTTTATTCTTAAAGGGATACTGTCATGAGAAAACATTTTTTTTTTCTCCAAAACACATCAGTTAATAGTGCTGCTCCAGTAGAATTCTGCACTGAAATATATTTTTCATATTTAATTTTGAAATCTGACATGGGGCTAGACATATTGTCAGTTTCCCAGCTGCCCCCAGTCATGTGCTCTGATAAACTTCAGTCACTCTTTACTGCAAGTTGGAGTGATATCACCCCTCCCCTACCATCAGCCTAACAACAGAACAGTGGGAAGGTAACCAGATAGCAGCTCCCTACTGGTAGATCTAAGAACAGCACTTAATAGTAAAATCCAAGTCCCACTAAGACTGATTCAGTTACATTAAAGTACCAGTAACAGAAATGTTTCTTTACAACAACAAAAAAAAAAAAACACCAATACAGTTTTAACTTTTAAATCGCAAAGCTTTTATTAAGAAATTACTTATCGATTCTCTGCATGCACTCCTCTTCAGAAACGGGGACAGGGCAACGATCCATCGTGCAGAGCTCGATTTCTCCTCCCCGGCTATAGCCTATAGAAGGCAGGGAGGAGAAATTGAGTGCCGCACAATAGATCGCTGTGCTTTCACCGTTTCTGAAGAGGAGCGCATGCAGAGAATCGATAAGTCATTTCTTAATAAAAGCTTTGCGATTTAAAAGTTAAAACTGTATTAGTATTGTTTTTTCGTTGCAAAGAAACTAAATTTTTTTTAATATTATTGATCCTTTAAGAAGGAGAAATAACATCTTGCCAGAAAGTAGTTCAATACTAAAGTGCAAGCACAAGTCACATGACTGGGGGCAGCTGGGAAACTGACAATATGTCTAGTCCCATTTCAGATTTCAAAACTCAATATAAAAAAAAAAAAAATGTGTTTGCTCTTTTGAGAATTGGATTTCAGTGCAGAAGTCTGCTGGAATAAAACTATTAACTGATGCGTTTTGAAAAAACATGTTTTCCCATGACAGTATCCCTTTAAGGGTAAGTTCAGCTGAAGAACGCACAACATTGGTGGACATTTAGTCTTTCTGGGGTGCATATATAAATGTAGGAGAATATATAGCGAGTTACTTTAAAGGCAACGCTTGGTAGTTGCAAGATTAAAACCATTTCTGTGCCTGGCTTTGTACACAGGGGGGCTTATTTACCACTGCCTGGTGTATTCTGCACCTATTTTTGGCAGGGCCCAACAGTTTAATCTCAGGGGAATAGCAATGGTATGGCATCAATTTTAAATACACGATGAGTTTACATTCTATAGCTTGTCATATCAGCGCTTGCACCACAACACCAACACAAGGAACGTGACCCAATGAATGTGGGAGCCCTTTTTGAATTGAGGCAGGTTTTAAAGGGGCCTATTGACTGCCGCTGGGGAAGTTCCCAAAGATCAGTATAGCCAATGGCTGCCTTTGCGGATGGGTGGGGAGGAGCCTATTAGGCAGAGGCTGAATTAAAGAGACTGTATACACTAGGGATGCACCGAATCCAGGATTCGGTCTTTTTCAGCAGGATTTGGCCGAATCCTTCTGCCTGGCCTAACCGAATCCTAATTAGCATATGCAAATTATGGGCGGGGAACAAAATCGCGTGACTTTTTGTCACAAAACAAGTAAAATGATTTCCCATCCCTAATTTGCATATGCAAATTAGGATTCGGTTCGGCCAAATCTTTCGCCAAGGATTCGGGGGTTCGGCCGAATCCAAAATAGTGGATTCGGTGCATCCCTAATATACACACAGCAATAGAAGGTCTGCAGAATGGAGGTTTGATCCCACCGTGGGGCTGGTATTCTGGAACAACCCCTCTTCTCCATCTTTAAGCAATTGATGACCCCAATCGAGATAATATCCTTGCAATTGGCCTTAACTGTTCACGCCTCTAACTAAACATTTTTTTGGATCCACTCGACCCATTCCCCAAAATGATTTTCCCGTTATTAAGTCGGAATCATCGCACCCAAGTCCGTGTCCCGAACGCTTTGCACAAGTCTCGAGTTCCAACACAAACAGAGGCATTAAGAGCAGCAGGAGATGTGGATTATACAAATATCCGCGGATTCAGAGGGGGGGCCCCCCTTTGGCCGCTCGTTTCCCTGGAAAGAGAAATTCCTCGGAAGCTTAAAAAGGAGTTTTCATGAGAACAGACAATAGCGTCTATTGAGCAGCATATTATTATTGCTCAGAAATCCTCATTTCCAGGAAGAAATTGACCTCAGAAATTGACATTAACGTCTGCAGAACCCATGGCAGTGACTTGGTACATGTAAGCCCTTGAGACGAGGGGGGGTAACATGAAAGAGAAGCTGGAATTATGAGACTAATCTCGACACTTACATAAACGCAGGCTTGGGAAAGAAGCCAATTAAAGGAAAGATATAGAAGCCCACTCCCCCATTCTGCTGATTTAACAGAAATAAAGGGGTTCTTATGTGCCACAATAGGAACAAGGCAACAGTAACTAGGTGACGGAATATGGGGGGCATGAGAGAGGCAGCAGTGTATTGTGGGTATTGGCAATATACAGGTTGGTAGTCACATGCACCACATTATCGCATTCAAACGCTGCAGTATATCAGCATCTGTGCAGTCCCTGTATGGGGTCGTCAACTAATAATTGTGCTTATTCCCAATCAGGAACCCGCACACTAACAACTTCATTTCTTCCATTCACCACCCACACAGATGAATTCAAGGGCACCACACGCCACAAATGTTCCTGCTGAATTGGGCTTAGTACAAGAGAATAACCACACCAACAGTAACATCAAAAACATTTTTTTTAAAAAAAAAATTCGTTAGTTTACATAGAAAAAACCCCAAAACAAAACAGCAAGACAAATGAAAATTTAAAATCGCAAAGCTTTTATTAAGAAATAAATTACCCAAACTCCGCTTGAGAAGGCAGGGAGGAGAAATCGAGCGCCGCACGATGGAGGAGCTTTCTAAAGAGAAGCACAAGTGGTGTTTCAGTAAGTTATTTCTTTGCGATTTTAAAGTTTAATTTGTCTTTTTTTTTTTTTTAATTTTTTAAAAAAAGTTTTTGATGTTACTGGTCCTTTAACTACAGTGCTCCACCCAGCACTAAAATTTGTATAGGTACTTGGTGCATAGCGATGCCTACCTGTGTCCTTTGTTCCCATTTGCAAATAGGAAAGTGGCTGGGATGGGAGTTCCCTGAGGCCCCTTTTCATGGGGTCTGCTTTGTATAGTCACATGAGTGTATGCTAGTATAGTATGAGCAAACTTAGGGGACTGTTCCTGCTGAATTGTGCTTAGTACAGAGGAATACCTATGCTGTCATAGTTTTATGGGATCTCTCTGTGCAGACTATGAGCAAACTTAGGGACTGTTCCTGCTGAATTTTGCTTAGTACAGGGAATACCTATGCTGCCATAGTTTTATGGGATCTCTCTGTACAAACTATGAGCAAACTTAGGGGACTGTTCCTGCTGAATTGTGCTTAGTACAGAGGAATAACTATGCTGCCATTGTTTTATGGGATCTCTCTGTACAGGCTATGAGCAAACTTAGGGGACTGTTCCTGCTGAATTGTGCTTAATACAGAGGAATACCTATGCTGCCATAGTTTTATGGGATCTCTCTGTACAGGCTATGAGCAAACTTAGGGGACTGTTCCTGCTGAATTGTGCTTAGTACAGAGGAATACCTATACTGCCATAGTTTTATGGGATCTCTCTGTACAGGCTATGAGCAAACTTAGGGGACTGTTCCTGCTGAATTGTGCTTAGTACAGAGGAATAACTATGCTGCCATTGTTTTATGGGATCTCTCTGTACAGGCTATGAGCAAACTTAGGGGACTGTTCCTGCTGAATTGTGCTTAATACAGAGGAATACCTATGCTGCCATAGTTTTATGGGATCTCTCTGTACAGGCTATGAGCAAACTTAGGGGACTGTTCCTGCTGAATTGTGCTTAGTACAGAGGAATACCTATACTGCCATAGTTTTATGGGATCTCTCTGTACAGGCTATGAGCAAACTTAGGGGCTGTTCCTGCTGAATTGTGCTTAGTACAGGGAATACCTATGCTGTCAGTTTTATGGTATCTCTCTGTACAGACTATGAGCAAATTTAGGGGGCTGTTCCTGCTGAATTGTGCTTAGTACAGGGGAATACCTATGCTGCCATAGTTTTATGGGATCTCTCTGTACAGACTATGAGCAAACTTAGGGGACTGTTCCTGCTGAATTCTGCTAGAAGTATTGGCTTTGAGCACATGTATTGATTATTTCAGATAAAAGTTCTATAAGGCAATGTTCCTGCCGCAGTTCTGCTTTTAAGAATGACTAGTAGCCATTTTCAGATGTCATCAACCTCATATTAGCAAACTTCAATGTAAGTAATAGAATCAATGTCTGAATGAACCTGATCCAATCAGATTTCAGGTCCTAACTTTGGACTTGAAGCGGTGGCTTTGCCTAGTGGAAAGGGAATGCTGTGAAGTCATAGGGGGACCAATCAATATCATTCCATTCAAAGGCCAAATGGCACAGGGGGCAGCAACTCGCCTCATATCGGTTCATAGTCTGGAGAGATAAAACAAGTTCTGGTGATTCCTTGGTTCAGACACCAGATACTCTACAGCAGTGTTTAAATTTAAAATCCAATGAAACACAATGGCCGACACTGATTGATCGTGGTAATTAGCAATTTCAGATTAGAGCAGCTCCATGGGCACAACAATGTCCCCCTAGTTTGTGGGAAGCTTCTTCATATCACAGCCCTGGGCAAATCTATTCCTCTGCTTTCCGTGAGTGCGACTGTTCTTGGAACTTGTGTGCACTCGCCACTCACTAAACTGTCAGATATATTAAAGGGGGAAGTTTCATGGCTCAGTTACGGAGTATGAAGCTGTTGTTCAGTTCAGGCTATTCCTGTGTGTAGCAGAAAGCTAACGCAATCTAAACAGAGGTGCAAAGTCAAGTTCAGTTTTCCGGCAGCTCAGTGGGTACAACTATGTCCCCCGTGTGGTGTTTCACATTTGTTTTCTCCTGTTGGGTTTGAAATAGAACATTTTACAGCTCCCCCAACAGCCAAGAACGAAAACCACTTACGTGATAATCGGCGACAATTATGTGTGTCAAGAGACATTCGCTTTAGTAAGGCATAAAGCAGACATTTTATTGGTTAGCTGGTTCTGCAATCCTAAAAAAAAAAAAAAAAAAAAAAATATGTTTTATAGAACATTCGTCTGACAGTCGTACAGATTTCATGCAGGTTTCTTCACAACATCTTTAAACTGAAGGCGAGTTGCGTAACCCTCTGCAGGGAGAGGTAGATCGGACCCTGTTACAGGCAAGTGCTTGACGCAGGTTCTACAGAATTCGGGCTACGGAACCACCAAACAGCATATGAAATAGAAAAGGGAAACAAGTAATTGATTTCCCTCGAAGCCCTCGCAGTCGCCTTCTGTTTCACGGAGAGGATGCGTCGTTTAAAGTTTAAAAAATTCTACAGAGAGTGTACAAGAGAAGGTCATAACGTTCATTAAAGGCAATGGCTCCGTTATCACCTCCATTTTGATTTCATAATAAAAACCCATGAAGCTGCTCTTGCGCAGGGTTGTGGGGCTCATTCATCAACACTGGGCAAAGTTGCCCATGGGCAGTTACCTATAGCAACCAATCGGTTGAAACCAGCTGCAAGTAGAACAATGAATGCAACAATCTGATTGGTTGCCACGGGTTACTGCCCATGGGGGATATTTACCCAGTGTTGATAAATGACCCCCAGTGACTATTGCATGACGATACACAGAAGGTTCATTCTTTTCTCAAACGGATACCTGCAAATCCCACTTTTGGTTTGTTACAGGCGCGTGAAACAGTGCGAAGCTCGGGGCGAGTGCCGAGCCCAGGGTTTTCGTTACTTCTTATAAAGCAGTCGAAGCAAGCGAAGGATTTCCTGGAGGTGCCGGGATTGTAAGAAATAAAGGAGCACGGCACAGGAACAAATAATAATCTTACACGGGGCAATGCCCGGCTAATACGTTTCCAAAAACTCACCACTAGGAAATACACTTGATTCCGGACGCAGCAAATACGTAACAATGCTCTGGAGAAAACCATTTGCAGGAAAGAAAGGGGGAAAAAAAAGGTATATATACGTATAGAAAAATGAAATTATTTTACCCCCTCCCCTCTAGGCTCATTCTGGGTTCTTTTTCTTCACTCGTCGTCTAAACTGCTGAATAGTGATAAACCGGATACAAATCGGGAGAGTTATTAAAAAAAAAAAAAAAAAAGTCTTAGATAAATACAGTCTTATCCTTTATTCTGTACGACATTTGGTGATTGAGGAGCCAAGCGGCAGTTCATGGTTCGACACAGTCCACCGACTTCATAGTAAAAACCCTGTGTGTTTCGGAGGAGGAAGAGGAGGAGGATGAGGGCCCTGGGTGTATGTGCTTTGGCAAGGCACACGGCGGTCACATGATGCAGCATTTGTTCTTGTGGTTGTGAGGGTCCTTGAATCGGAGCCGCTGCTTGGGCCGGTATTTCTCCAAGTACGTCAGCTGCTTGCTGTTAATGGCCCCCCGGCGCTTCCTGCAAATGGACGAGAGGAGGGTTATGGGAATTCTTTGCCAGGACAGGGAAGGAGTGCGTGTGTGTGTAGGACCTTTTTAGGAACTGGACAATATCTAAGGAAGATTGCAGAATATTTGCCGGACCCATCACATGGCTTATCCCTACACTTCCTGTAGTAATCACTTTTTTTTGGGCACCGCTATAGTCACATCTAGGACGATGCTTGAATCTAGAGGAACAGTATCACCAAAAACTGAAATTGTATCAAAGTTATTAAAACGAAATGTACTATTGCCCTGCACTGGTAAAACTGTGTGTTTGCATCAGAAGTACTACTATAGTTTATATAAACAAGCTGCTGTGTAGTCATAGGGGCAGCCATTCAAGCACAGGATACACAGTAGATGACAGATAAGTACTACTATAGTTTATATAAACAAGCTGCTGTGTAGCCATGGGGGCAGCCATTCAAGCACAGGATACACAGTAGATAACAGATAAGTACTACTATAGTTTATATAAACAAGCTGCTGTGTAGCCATGGGGGCAGCCATTCAAGCACAGGATACACAGTAGATAACAGATAAGTACTACTATAGTTTATATAAACAAGCTGCTGTGTAGCCATGGGGGCAGCCATTCAAGCACAGGATACACAGTAGATAACAGATAAGTACTACTATAGTTTATATAAACAAGCTGCTGTGTAGCCATGGGGGCAGCCATTCAAGCACAGGATACACAGTAGATAACAGATAAGTACTACTATAGTTTATATAAACAAGCTGCTGTGTAGCCATGGGGGCAGCCATTCAAGCACAGGATACACAGTAGATAACAGATAAGTACTACTATAGTTTATATAAACAAGCTGCTGTGTAGTCATGGGGGCAGCCATTCAAGCACAGGATACACAGTAGATGACAGATAAGTACTACTATAGTTTATATAAACAAGCTGCTGTGTAGCCATGGGGGCAGCCATTCAAGCACAGGATACACAGTAGATAACAGATAAGTACTACTATAGTTTATATAAACAAGCTGCTGTGTAGCCATGGGGGCAGCCATTCAAGCACAGGATACACAGTAGATAACAGATAAGTACTACTATAGTTTATATAAACAAGCTGCTGTGTAGCCATGGGGGCAGCCATTCAAGCACAGGATACACAGTAGATAACAGATAAGTACTACTATAGTTTATATAAACAAGCTGCTGTGTAGTCATAGGGGCAGCCATTCAAGCACAGGATACACAGTAGATGACAGATAAGTACTACTATAGTTTATATAAACAAGCTGCTGTGTAGCCATGGGGGCAGCCATTCAAGCACAGGATACACAGTAGATAACACAAGTACTACTATAGTTTATATAAACAAGCTGCTGTGTAGCCATGGGGGCAGCCATTCAAGCACAGGATACACAGTAGATAACAGATAAGTACTACTATAGTTTATATAAACAAGCTGCTGTGTAGCCATGGGGGCAGCCATTCAAGCACAGGATACACAGTAGATAACAGATAAGTACTACTATAGTTTATATAAACAAGCTGCTGTGTAGCCATGAGGGCAGCCATTCAAGCACAGGATACACAGTAGATAACAGATAAGTACTAGTATAGTTTATATAAACAAGCTGCTGTGTAGCCATGAGGGCAGCCATTCAAGCACAGGATACACAGTAGATAACAGATAAGTACTACTATAGTTTATATAAACAAGCTGCTGTGTAGCCATGGGGGCAGCCATTCAAGCACAGGATACACAGTAGATAACAGATAAGTACTACTATAGTTTATATAAACAAGCTGCTGTGTAGCCATGGGGGCAGCCATTCAAGCACAGGATACACAGTAGATAACAGATAAGTACTACTATAGTTTATATAAACAAGCTGCTGTGTAGCCATGGGGGCAGCCATTCAAGCACAGGATACACAGTAGATAACAGATAAGTACTACTATAGTTTATATAAACAAGCTGCTGTGTAGCCATGAGGGCAGCCATTCAAGCACAGGATACACAGTAGCCATGGGGGCAGCCATTCAAGTTGATGTAAATAAGGCACAGGTTACATACAGTAGCAGATAAGGCAACATTGTATTGGACACGGCTTATCTGTTATATGCTATGCAACTTGTGCCTTTTCTCCCTTTTTCCCAGCTTTGAATGGCTGCCCCTTTAAAGGGGTTGTTCACATGCCAAGACTTTTTTTCCAGCTAAGTTGGTTTCAGACCGTTCATCAGAAATAAAGAATTTTTTTTAATCACTTTGTATTTGTGGACATTTCTTTCTAATATTTTTCGAATATTTAAGTTTAAAGTTCTGAAGCAGCTCTGTAACAAATCTAAATTGATCCATTAGTTGATCCATTTCTTATCTTTGTCCCTGTTAAGCAGAATCCCTGAGTTTCTCTAAAAGGCAGCTGTTAGAATTGATACAATAGTTGTAATATTCCCTATAGTCCCTACTGAGAAACGGACGCCCTGGTCTTCCATGAGACTTACTGTCTGATGAACTGAATGGCATCTTCATATTTCATCCCACTCTCGATAAGTGCAAGAGCCACCAGGACGGGCGCCCTGTAGAGACAAAGAGAGACCCTGTTACCCCACAATCTCGCACTCCCGTAACACGCAGACATGAGAATCCGGAGCCCTGTAGAGACTAAGAGAGACACAGTTACCCCCACAATCCCACACTCCCCTAACGCACACAATCCCGTAACACACAGACACGAGAATCAAAAGTGTTTTTCTTGCAAAGGGAAAGTAAAGCAGCCTACCTGGACTACTAACAAGTTGTCTGGCTCACTGGTCACTAGGGCACAGTCACTTACCTTCCCAAACCAGCCACACAATGAACAGCTACGCAGCAGCCGGGATCTTCACAGAATTTCGTCTTCAGTAAATTCAACCAGTCGTCGACAATTTTACTGGGAGGTGGTGCCCCGTCATCGAATGGCCAGTCCTATAGAGACACAGACAGAAATATCATGACGGGGCTACTGAATGTTCAAGGGGAGCCCACCTTCAATCAACTGGTTAAGGTCAGTGACCCCAAAATTACACAACCGTAACCCCCATATGGCATAAAACGCACTAATTTTGCCCAGGAGCAGTAATCCATAGCAACCAATAAGATGTTTTCTTTAAACAGGTGACCAGTAAATGCTACCTGCTGATTGGTTGCTGCTCCTGGGCAAACTTAGCACCTTTTATTATATAACCCACTTAATGTATTAACCTTGAACAGGAACACACCTATTTAACATACAAATATGCCTCCACTGCTTAATCGGCAGCATTCAATATAACCTGCTATAGAACAGCACCTCTAGAGGTCATATCTATATATCTAACATATATATTAGGCACCTTATTTGTAACAAAAGAATATAAGTACAGGTTCCATTATCCAGAAGCTCCATTACGGAAAGGCCGTCTCCCATTAACTCCCATTTTATCCAAATTAAAAATGATTTCCTTTTTCTGTGTAATAATAAAACAGTCGCTTGTACTTGATCCCAACTAAGATATAATTAATCCTTATTGGAGGCAAAACCAGCCTATTGGCTTTATTTAATGTTTAAATGATTTTCTAGTAGACTTAAAGGGGTTGTTCATCTTTAAATTAACTATGTAACTATGTTAGTATGATGTAGAGAGGGACATTCTGAGAAAATTTGCAATTGGTTTTCAATTTTTTCAATCTTATTTAGCTTTTTATTCGGCAGCTCTCAAGTTTGCAATTCCAGCAACCTGGTTGCTTAGGTTCAAATTACCCTAGCAACAATGCACTGATTTAAAAGAGATTGGGATATGAATAGAGAGATCCCATAAAACTATGACAGCATAGGTATTCCTCTGTACTAAGCACAATTCAGCAGGAACAGTCCCTAAGTTTGCTCATAGTCTGTACAGAGAGATCCCATAAAACTATGGCAGCATAGGTATTCCCTGTACTAAGCACAATTCAGCAGGAACAGTCCCCTAAGTTTGCTCATAGTCTGTACAGAGATCCCATAAAACTATGGCAGCATAGGTATTCCCCTGTACTAAGCACAATTCAGCAGGAACAGTCCCCTAAGTTTGCTCATAGTCTGTACAGAGAGATCCCATAAAACTATGGCAGCATAGGTATTCCCCTGTACTAAGCACAATTCAGCAGGAACAGTCCCTAAGTTTGCTCATAGTCTGTACAGAGATCACATAAAACTATGGCAGCATAGGAATTCCCTGTACTAAGCACAATTCAGCAGGAACAGTCCCCTAAGTTTGCTCATAGTCTGTACAGAGAGATCCCATAAAACTATGGCAGCATAGGTATTCCCTGTACTAAGCACAATTCAGCAGGAACAGCCCCTAAATTTGCTCATAGTCTGTACAGAGAGATCCAATAAAACTATGGCAGCATAGGTATTCCCTGTACTAAGCACGATTCAGCAGGAACAGTCCCTAAGTTTGCTCATAGTCTGTACAGAGAGATCCCATAAAACTATGGCAGCATAGGTATTCCCTGTACTAAGCACAATTCAGCAGGAACAGCCCCTAAATTTGCTCATAGTCTGTACAGAGAGATCCCATAAAACTATGGCAGCATAGGTATTCCCTGTACTAAGCACAATTCAGCAGGAACAGTCCGTAAGTTTGCTCATAGTCTGTACAGAGAGATCCAATAAAACTATGGCAGCATAGGTATTCCCTGTACTAAGCACAATTCAGCAGGAACAGTCCCTAAGTTTGCTCATAGTCTGTACAGAGAGATCCAATAAAACTACGGCAGCATAGGTATTCCCTGTACTAAGCACAATTCAGCAGGAACAGTCCCTAAGTTTGCTCATAGTCTGTACAGAGAGATCCCATAAAACTATGGCAGCATAGGTATTCCCTGTACTAAGCACAATTCAGCAGGAACAGTCCCTAAATTTGCTCATAGTCTGTACAGAGAGATCCCATAAAACTATGGCAGCATAGGTATTCCCTGTACTAAGCACAATTCAGCAGGAACAGTCCCTAAGTTTGCTCATAGTCTGTACAGAGAGATCCCATAAAACTATGGCAGCATAGGTATTCCCTGTACTAAGCACAATTCAGCAGGAACTCAGGGCCTGGGGTTTTCCAGATAATGGATCTTTCCATAATTTCTATTTTCATACCTTAAGTCTACTAGAAAATCATATAAACATTAAAAAAACCCAATAGGCTGTTTTTGCTTTCAACAAGCAATTATATCTTAGTTGGGATGAAGTACAAGTGACAGTTTTTTTAAAAAAAAATTCGATTTGGATAATCTATGGGAGATGGCGATTCCATAATTTGCATCTTTCTGGATAACAGATCCTATACACACTTACATATACAGGATGAAGATAAATTTGTATAATATAGCATTTTTTTCACTACAGTGAGTGCTGATGCTCCTAATGTGATCTATGCTAATTTGCTCGTGCACCACCATCTATATAATATGATGTATTTAGCACAATTTAGCAGAAATTAAGAGATTAATAGCCCGTTATTTACCCAAGTTTCATCCTGCTAAAGCCTTAGACATAAATACATATTTGGTGTAGTTTTTATATTTGAGTTGCATCTGTTAAATGTTCTTGGCTGGCTTTACAGAGGATTCCTGAGCAGAATGGATGCCTTCTCATCAGTATAGTACATTGGCACAGAGAATGAGATTCCACACAAATTGCTGCTGCCCGTGGGAGTAAATAAACAGCGATGTGTTTGCCGGCACTTTCTGTCATTTGAACTGTGCTGGCGGCATTATCCTAATTTCTGGTTTAACCATTTTGTCACCATGGAATGAAAAAGTGTCCCTTTTCTATAAGCGTCAGCTCTTGGACAAGGGGGGCCAGGGACGTGCCATTCACTCAGGAGGCCGAGGACCCAATTAGAAGGGATAAATATAGCGAGTGTATCAAGGGGGACCAAGGACGGTTATATTTAGTTCAATGTAAACACAGCACCAGGCGGAGGGACCGATAAGGATGGAGCATTTCAAACTCATGTTGGAATCGGGTTCTCTCAACAACCACATCATTTTTTTAAACTTTATTTACAAATCAATGGTTTTAATTATAGGGATACTGTCATGGGGGGAACCGTGTTTTTTTTTAAAAACACATCAGTTAATAGTGCTGCTCCAACAGAATTCTGCACTGAAATTCAGTTCTCAAAAGAGCAAACAGATTTTTTTACATTTAATTTTGAAACCTGACATGGGGCTAGACATATTGTCAGTTTCCCAGCTGCCCCAGTTATGTGACTTGTGCTCTGAAAAACTTCAGGCACTCTTTACTGCTGTACTGCAAGTTGGAGTGATATCACTGCCCCCCAGCAGCCTTACAACAGAACAATGGGAAGGTAACCAGATAGCAGCTCCCTAACACAAGATAACAGCTGCCTGGTAGATCTAAGAACAGCACTCAATAGTAAAATCCAGGTCCCACTGAGACACATTCAGTAACGCTGCCCATACAGATAAAAGCTGCAGACACACTGAGTCGGCAGCTTATCGGCTTGTGCGCGTGGCTCTCCGACAGGATTCCCCGATAGGCTGAAAGTCGGCCAGACGTCGATTGGGCAGGGTTAAAAATCCTGTCGGATCCAACGGCCCGTATTGGCAGCATTACGATCGAATCGTTGGGCCCTAGGGCCCACGATTGGATCAGCCCAATATTACCCACCTCAATGTAGGCATATCAGGGAGAGATCCGCTCATTTGGCGAAATCACCAAACGAGCAGAATGCAAATTAGGAGAGGGAAAGGAAAAGGTGGGAGAAATTTTTTTACTTCCTTGTTTTGTGACAAAAAGTCATGTGATTTCCCTTCCCACACCTAAATTTACATATGCAAATTAGGATTTGGATTGGCCATGCACAAGGTTTCAGCCGAATCCTAATCCTGCTGAAAAAGGCCGAATCCAGAACAGAACCCTGGATTTAGTGCATCCCTACTTTATATTGAGTAGGAGAAAACCGCCTGCCAGAAAGCAGTTCCATCCTAAAGTGCTGGCTCTTTCTGAAATCACATGACCAGGCAAAATGACCTGAGATGCACCTACACACCAATATTACAACTAAATACACTTGCTGGTTCAGGAATGACATTTTATATTGTACAGTGAATTATTTGCAGTGTAAATAGTGTCATTTAGACATAAAAACGACATCATAAAATTGATGACAGAATCCCTTTAATGACAGAGTGCTGCACTAAGTCTATTTGAGGGGTAGAACACGGCTTGTGGGTGCGTTTCAGCAGGAACGTTGGGCTCTAACTCTACAGTTGTGTCAATCAACTTCTACCGCTGCCAAGTTCCCCCCGGAGAGCACCATAAAGAGCAGAGGAATGAGCGCCTGGTATCCGTGTTCTTTTAGCACCAGATCAAATACCCCTGAGAGGACTAATCCCGGGAGGCAGTGGATGTGCTGATCATAAAATTTCCCTTCTGGCTCCATGTGGGATATACTAGACGTGTTTACAAAGCCACTTGCAAAGGTTAAAGGTCTGCAGTGATCCACCAAACTAATATTAAATGGATATTATGCAATAAAGAAGTGTATTGGTGTTTGTGACTGAGAATTAAAAGACTTACGGCTTTATTTGCTCTGCCCAGGCCAAGCTTTCTTATTTCTTTCAGCTTAATCCATCAGGAAGAAGCAAACTGAATATCGCCACCATTCGCATTGCTATTTACTGTATATTTACTGCACTGCTGCCTGGCGAGAGGTCACAGTGTGATTTAGTGAAGATAATTGTAGGGATATTTACAGCAGTGCCGCATGGTGTGGACAAGAGACTGCAGTTGCTCAGAACTCTCCAGGCAGCAGTGCACTAAATGTCACTACTAAAATAATAAGCAGGTCATTTGGAGCTTTCTTGAAGTCAGGAATCAGAACAGGGAATAACGGAACATGCTAATTGCTTCAGCTGCAGGTAGAACAACATTAATGCTCTGGGAATAACTGAACATGCTAATTGTTTCAGCTATAGGTAAAATATTAATATTTGGGAAATAAGCGAACATGCTAATGCTACAGCTATAGGTGAACATTATGCTAATGCTAACATTAATAATAATGAACATGAATGCTACAGCTAAAGGGGAACATGCGTATAGGTAGAAGACATTATGTCTGGAAACTGAACATGCTAATGCTACAGGTAATGACATTAATGCTATGCTAATGAACATGCTAATACAAAGGTAAAGAACATTAATGTTCTGCCTAATGCTACAGCAAGAAGGTAGAAGAAATGTTCTGGAATAAACATGCTAATGCTACAGCTATTTACATAATGTTCTGTGAATGAACAAATGCTACTAAATCATTAATGTTCTGGAATAAATGAATATGCTAATGCTAATAGTTCTATAAGAAACATTAATGTTCTGGGAATAATGACTGCTAATGCTACAGCTATAGGTGAACATTAATGTTCTGGGAATAATTGAACATGCTAATGCTACAGCTATAGGTAGAAACATTAATGTTCTGGAATATTAATGCTAACATAGCTAATAAGATTAGTCTAGGAAATAACATGCTACATTAATGTTTTGGAATAATTGAACATGCTAATGCTAGCTATAGGTAGAAGACATTAATGTTCTGGGAATAACTGAACATGCTAATGCTACAAGTGATAGGTAAAACAAATGTTCTGGAAATAAATGAACATGCTATGCTAGTATAGGTAAAAACATTAATGCCTGGGATTAAGGTGAATTGCTAATGCATGCTGCTATAGGTGAAATAAATGTTCTGGGAATAACTGACAGCTAATGCTACAAGTGATAGGTAAAAAATCATTAATGTTCTGGGAATAAATGAACATGGCTAATGCCATAGCTATAGTAGAACATTAATGTTCTGGGAATAAATGAACATGCTAATGCTACAGCTATAGGTGAACATTAATGTTCTGGGAATAATTGAACATGCTAATGCTACAGCTATAGGTAGAAGAACATTAATGTTCTGTGAATAACTGAACATGCTAATGCTACAAGTGATAGGTAAAAAATCATTAATGTTCTGGGAATAAATGAACATGCTAATGCCATAGCTATAGGTAGAACATTAATGTTCTGGGAATAAATGAACATGCTAATGCTACAGCTATAGGTGAACATTAATGTTCTGGGAATAATTGAACATGCTAATGCTACAGCTATAGGTAGAAGAACATTAATGTTCTGTGAATAACTGAACATGCTAATGCTACAAGTGATAGGTAAAAAATCATTAATGTTCTGGGAATAAATGAACATGCTAATGCCATAGCTATAGGTAGAACATTAATGTTCTGGGAATAAATGAACATGCTAATGCTACAGCTATAGGTGAACATTAATGTTCTGGGAATAATTGAACATGCTAATGCTACAGCTATAGGTAGAAGAACATTAATGTTCTGGGAATAAATGAACATGCTAATGCTACAGCTATAGGTAGAAGAACATTAATGTTCTGGGAATAACTGAACATGCTAATGCTACAGCTATAGGTAGAAGAACATTAATGTTCTGGGAATAACTGAACATGCTAATGCTACAAGTGATAGGTAAAAAATCATTAATGTTCTGGGAATAAATGAACATGCTAATGCCATAGCTATAGGTAGAACATTAATGTTCTGGGAATAAATGAACATGCTAATGCTACAGCTATAGGTAGAACATTAATGTTCTGGGAATAAATGAACATGCTAATGCTACAGCTATAGGTAGAAGAACATTAATGTTCTGGGAATAAATGAACATGCTAATACTACAGCGATAGGTAGAACATTAATGTTCTGGGAATAAATGAACATGCTAATACTACAGCGATAGGTACAACACTATTGGTCATGGAATGAGGCTACAGTTCCAGTGATATTCTTTGTGCTTCATAAATAATTAAAAATATGGATGCAAACTCTCATAATGAATAGCCCTCCCCCTGTGCAAACATAACTTAAATACAGAGAAGGTACTGGGGTGTTACGTCATTAACTGTACATCCATATCCAAAAGTGGAAAGCATCATGCAATGACTGGGCAAGTAGATGTGCTTAAAGAGTAACATGGGGGCCCAGAAACACACATGGAATCTCAAGATGTGTAAATGGAGATTGAAAGTGGCCTCTAGGTAGGTACCTCCTACAGTGCTTTAGTCTCAGTTATTTTAAAACCTGAATATCTAAATAGCAGAGCCCATATGAGTGAGTTATGCTATTGATCCTTCAGTTTGAAAGAAAAGCAACCAATAAGGCTCCATGCATGGACAAAATAATGGTGCCCATAAAGGGTTAAAGCTGTGTGGCACAGCAGGTAGCATTGCTGCTAAGGCTTTTAATGTTCTGCGTGGGTTTCCTCCAGGTACCATGCTTTCTTTCCACCCTCCAAGTACATGCATGCTTGGCTCCTGATTAACTGGAGTGTTGCTATGCGAATGTTATTGGGTAATTAGATTGTAAGCTCCATTGGGGCAGGGATTTACGCGAATGCTTATTAATCTCTGAAGTGTTGAATAAACCTCTTGGCAATACTTAAAGGGGTTGTTCACCTTTTTATTAACTGTTGGTATGATGTAGAAAGGGATATTCTGGAACAATTTGCAATTGGTTTTCATTTTTTATTATTTGTGTTTTTTGAGTTATTTAGCCATTTATTTAGCAGCTCTCCAGTTTGCAATTTCAGCCATCTGGTTGCTAGGTTCCAAATTCCCCTAGCAACCATGCACTGACTTGAATAAGAGATTGGAATATGAATAGGAGAGGACTGAATAGAAAGAAAAGTAGCAATAACAATACATGTGTAGCCTTACAGAGCATTTATTTTTTAGATGGGGTCAGTGACCCCCGTTTAAAAGCTGGAAAGAGTCAGAAGAAGATAAACTATAAAAAATGAAGACCAAATGGAAGAGTTGCTTCAAATTGGCCATTCTACAACATACTAAACATTTTACTTAAAGGCGAACCACCCCTTTAAATAAATATGTAAGCAGCCCAAGAAATGGATCAGTGGTGCTTACCATTACAGTGATGCCGTCCTTCTCTAGGGGAGTCTTATCGTATGTAATCTCGCACACCCTCACCACTGTGGTCGCACCATATTTCTTCAGATCCTGGATAGAATAGAAACCAGTGGATTAATGAAATACAAATAAAGAACTGCACTAGACCAGTTAGTTAAAGCTGCCTTCTGATTGGCTGGATGGTGTGATAAGACAAAGGCAAATTGTACCCATTTAATATTTATCCCCACAACAGACTGAATGGTTTACCCCCCAAGTTCTATCGCTCAGGCGGATTCCAAGGATAAACGCTGAAGAGAAGGTTCCACACTGATCACAAAGGGGAACTATTCAAAAATTAACATTTAACACGAGCATCATCATACTGAAATAAAAAAAACTTTCTAAATACAATTATTCTGCATCATTTCTGAAATAATCAAGGTTATGTTCACTATCCCTCTCAGGATTTGTTCATGCAGCAGTTGGGTGTCAGATATTCACTGACAGTTAGATCCAATATATCTTATAGGGGGGCTCCTTTTGCCTAGAAGATGTATTAGAGCTCACTCTATTAAACTCACCAGACATCATGTCTCTCTACATGCAGAATTTGTGCAAAAGGCAGTTATTTTGTTTGTACTGGAATCAGTTATTTGAGTGAGCTCTAATACATCTGCTAGGAAAGGAGCCCCCCTATAAGATATATTGGATCTAACTGTCAATGAATATCTGACACCCAACTGCTGCATGAAGACAGAATGAAGAGAAACAGAGGCTGAGAGAGGAATAGTGAATATAAACTTGATTATTTCAGAAACAGTACAGAATTTTTAATTGATTGGATCCAGAAAGTTTCTTATTTCAGTATGATGGAGCTTATATTAAATGTTCATGATAGCATCCCTTTAATATAAATGATAATAGAATAGGGAACAGGCCATAATCTGTGGCAGCGCAGAGCACTCCAGCCTTATTGCTTTATCTCTGAAGGGTTAATGAATGCATGCATTAGGCACACTGCTGTTTTACTGGGAAGGTCAAGTGTTTCCATGGAAAACAGGATGGGAAGACGCTGGATTGTGCATTATGGGTTTCTCCCAGCTTCTCTTCAGGTTGGCTTCATGCAGGGTAAGCCATGGTGGGCGCTAGAAGGTATATCAGGGGTCTCTAGGAAGCTGTTTAGGACTGTACACACATGTTGACCAATAAAATAAAAATAAAGATGTATAAATGCATGATCTGCCATATATCTTCTATACACTACACTATATCCATAGGGGATATAACGCAGAGTACAGAGCTAACCTGCTGCAAGCAATATACACTCCTCTTGAAAACATCTTCCCAACGCTGCTACTTCAGTGAAAATAAGATTTATAGGCAAAACGCGGCCCAATCGTTTGTGGTTTGAGTGATGACCCCATTCATGCACCCACAGGCCCTTTCCTGTGCTGGTCAACTGCGGTGTTGTGACCCCTCGAATGTCCGCCAGGCAGCTATCAAGCCATCGAATGATCATGTCGCTGAGCAAGATGTTATAATAAATCAGCTCATCTGAAACCCACAGTGGCGTAAACACATTTTTTAAATGGCTGAGCCGTGACTTGATGCTGCTGTATAAAGAGGCTGACAGCCATAAAGCATGGCAGGAATGTGTGTGTTTTTTTTAAATACATATAAAAGAAAGCAGAAACAGCCTCAGGAATTACTAGGAAATACATTCTTCCTAATAAATCTACCCACAACTCGATTTATTCTATACAAGGAACTCAGAATATCACATTGAACGTATTAGGAGGATAAATGTACCACCTATAGGACATTAGCAGTCACTGAGGGGTTGTTCTGTGACCATATAAAGGCACAAGGCTGCAGGCTGAGTTATACAGGGAACTCTGAGTATCACTCATGTATTATAAGGGATAATGTACCCCCTACTGTAAATGATAAGGATATTAGAAGTCACTGAGGGGTTGTTCTGTGACCATATAAAGGCACAAGGCTGCAGGCTGAGTTATACAGGGAACTCTGAGTATCACTCATGTATTATAAGGGATAATGTACCCCCTACTGTAAATGATAAGGATATTAGAAGTCACTGAGGGGTTGTTCTGTGACCATATAAAGGCACAAGGCTACAGGCTGAATTCATTTATATGTGCCACGAAAGTCCAAAGACTTCTCATATTTCAAAGAGGGAGTATAATATTTCTTGGCACAGTCATGTCACCAACGTCAACAGTAAGGAAACATTTGCATATCATTTGTGTCTGTGTGTATTGTAAATGGATCCAATTCTCCCGTTTCCAGTAAACAAGTCCCCGGTTACACACTCCATAGAAGATAAGAGAAATGCACGGCAGCTCTCACCTCGATGAAGGTATTTAACGTTGCGTTGGTAGGATTGTGGGTGATCAGGAAGCGCATGTTCTTGTAACAAACCTCCACTGGGGCAGGACGATTGATACGAGCCATGATCACACAGTAACAATAAAAAAAAAAGGTGAGGTTTATATATAAAAAACAAAATATTGTGCAAAATGATCAAGGGACTCTACAGTATCAGCTGTCTTTACACAACAAAAGCACAAAAAAGAAAAATAGTGAAACCCCCACGTGTGTGTGTGTGAAACAAAATGCACTTGTTAGTAGTGAATGTTTTTCTTTATAAGAAATCTGTGGAGCAAGTTCTTTAGAAATATCCCATGTGACAAACGTCCTCCTTCCTTACATCAGGACCTGCAGGAGTTCCTATGAAATGAACGGGATGCTTTGGGCCCAATCACGTTACCCCATCAGGATAATGTATGGATATTCCAGCAGGGAGGGAAAGGCAAAGAGAAGCAAGGCCAGGCGAGCAGGACAGTGTCTGGAAGTAGATCCGGCTGCTGTGGGATTTAATGATGGTGTAGCCTGGCACAGATCTGGATCCTTCCCCCCGGGCACAGCACGTCCTTCATGCACAGCTGCAGTGTTGAGCGTGACAATATTCAAAGATGTTCTTCAGCAGCTCCATATGTCTGAGAAGCGACTGCTGCAAAATATAGGAAAATGGGACGGTTACACAACTGGTTACATGAATGCAAGAGAAAAGGCACGTGTTTTAAATCGACACGATATCTTTTATTGGGATGGAAGTACAAGGTGCTAATGGACAACCACATATATAGAATGCAGGCTAATGTGTAGCATTCCTTTCTTCCAGTTTAGCTGTAATTTATTTAAAGGAGAACTAAACACTAAAAATGAATGTGACTACAAATGCCATACATTTTATATAGTGAACTTATTGCACGAGGCTAAAGTTTGAGCTTGTCAATAGCAGCAATGATCCAGGACTTCAAACTTGTCACAGGGGGTCACCATCTTGGAAAGTGTCTGTGACACTCACATGCTCAGTGGGCTCTGATTGGCTGTTGAGAAGCTAAGCTTAGGGCTCGTCACTAATTATCCAGCAGAAAATGAGCTTCCCTGGCTGTAATATAAGCTGATGCTACAGGTTTGCTGATTATTCAATTCTGATGCTAGTTGCACTGGTTTCTGTGCTGCCATGTAGTAATTATGTGTATTAATTACTAATCAGCCTTATATTGTGACATTTCTATTCTATGTGTACTGTATATTGTGAGTGGCTCCCTAAGCTCAGTAAGTGACAGCAGCACAGAGCATGTGAATCAGTGAATCAGCAGAAAAGAAGATGGGGAGCTACTGGGGCATCTTTGGAGACACAGATCTTTACTGCTAAAGGGCTGTGGTTGCCTTGGGCTGGTACAGAAGCACAAAACATCATGTACAACATTTCTAGACGCTTTGGTTCTCCATTCAAGGGGATGGATACCCAAAATTATCATTTGCCTATTGAAAGAAAATGCAATTCTAAGCAAATGCATTCATTAGAAAGCACAAGTATAAACCTTAATATTATACTTCCTTCCGATATCAAGTTTCCCCTCATTTTACACCATTTTGTTTTGGTCCCCTGAAAAGTGGGGGGCTACAGTATTTCAGGTATGGGATCCATTATCCAGAAAGCTCAGAGCAAGACTCTCTCCCCCACAGACTCAATTTTAATAAAATAATGATTAAAATACTACCTTGTATTTGATTCAAATGAAAATATAATTAATCCTTATTGGGGTTTAATTAATATTTTAATGATTCCTTAGTAGGCTTAAAGTATGGAGATCCTTATCTGGAAAATCCCAGGACCTGAGCATTCTGTATAACAGGTCCCACACCTGTATTGCTGTTGAAAGCAATGTGCTGGTGGTCTCTTTCTGGGTCTATTCACCTCCAGCGGCTTCAACTACAACGTTCAAAACATCCAGGGCAGAGAATATAAAGGGAAAGGCAGGCACTTTTAACAGCAGTTTTATTTAATAGAAATGTTAAAAACACAAAAAGTGGAAGCATGTAGCAAACATATACTGGAAAGCAGATTAGAATGGTACTTAGGCAAAATGTTACAGTTACGTTTACATGCCCTTTAAACTAAAGGGATTTAAGTTTCCAAAACAGAGAATCGTGCCTTTAAAACAGAAGGGCTCTCCCTAAACTATCAGGGACAGCATAGAGCAAGCAATGGTTTCTATGGGGATGGGGGAAACAAAGCTCCTTCCTATCATTAAATAAAAAAGCACAGAAATAAATTAGATTTTGCAATTAATAAAGAGAAAATGAACAAGAACTGAGAGATAGCTTCTCCCCTTAGAAGTAAAACATATCTGGGCCCCAATAAATAAAGCTGCTTATTATCACTCACATGAAGGCAGTTGAAGCTGTAAATGGCAAGTCAGAGAAGGAATGAATATATTAATGGGCAACAATGGGAGGGAGCCAGCAAGGTTAAGTGACGGGGTGAAGGAATATGGCACATGCCCGATTCCCCGGCTATTTATAGAGGGACTGATACAATGGCACGAGGTGCTAGGAAGTCCCATTATTCACTATTACACAACTTGTTTCCAAACACACAGGGTCATCGTCCCAACAAAATACTATGTTCTGCTGTTTGTTTTGGGTCAGCTGCACTTTTAAATTGGTCTTCATTATATATATATTTTTTTATATAGTTTTTATAGTGACTCTTCTTCTGACTCTTTCCAACCCTTTGAACCGGGCGAAGGCAACCCTTGGAACCTTCTGGGAACCGGGCGAAGGCAACCCCTGGGAACCGGGCGAAGGCAACCTGGAACCAGCATTTTCACATTGATTAACTAAAACCCACACTGGATTCACTCTATGAATTTATGGCATCCACTTCACTCGTGCTGCTGCTTTTTATATATCAACAGCCTAAAAATAAGTAGGATTTTAAATGAAAGGCATCCAAAGTAGTTGCTTTTCGGCCCTGGACTGACTCCTGAAGAATGACGGCCTGTTTTAGGTTCCGACAGGCCAGACATATGTTTAGCATCTGACCGTCACAGGACTGAACACGGAAAGGTTACTGCCGAGCAACACAGTCTTGTTTAGGTATTTTCCAATGGTAACAAGGCCAAACCCCACAAAATGTTATTACTAGTACAGACCAATGACAAGACCTCCCTCTCTAACTTGCCAACATTGTGGCCTTTATACACAAAAACACAATGACCTCTGACTGACACTCTTTTACATAACCGGGCTGAACACACACGTGTCATTTTATCATCTGGTTATCGGCCAAAACTATGGTCTCCCCAGTTGGGTCTGATCAGGGACCACGGAGGTGCCATCTGCAATAAATGCCACAACACGAGGAGCACTCTGGGCTGTAGGTCGACGACCAATTGAAAAGTTGCTTAGAATTAGCCTATAGCATACTAAAAGTTAACTTTTACTAAGGTGAACCACCCCTTTAAGGGGTGAATGATGAAAAGTCGAATTTTAGAGTTTTATATACCTTGAATGAACTCGATTCATTTCAAATTTAAAAAACAAAAACAGCGAGTTTGGGGTATTTTTGTATTATAGCTATTTCCAGGGTCTGGGTAAAATAAATATCGAAAAATTCTAGTTTTTTTTTTTAACCCCAAAATGTGAATTGACCAAAAAAAATAATTCCAAAATTAAAATTTTCGTTGAAAACCCAATTCTGACCTTAATATATCTGCCCCTAAATGTACAGCTTCACAGCGGGGCCATATTTTGTAGATAAGCCAGTAGAGAATAAGCCCCATCTGACATTGCCCTAAAGTTTAAAGATCTCCAAGAAAAAAAGCATGTGCTTAAAATCCGAGCTTTGTTACCAGTTTGTATCTCAACAATACTAATTCTTTGCACCCATTAAAGACTCTTGCGCATGGGCAGTTATTTAATGCGTTAAAAAAAGCATGCTAAACCCATAACAATGAATATATTGCATTTATGTTTTTTTAGGCACATAATTGGGTATTTGTCAGTGACGCACAAAATGGAATAAAAAAATGCAGTTTACGCGAGATTGGAATTCCCATAATCTCATAATTAGCAAAATTGTTTAAGTGCATTCAAACAATCTAAAATACATGACTAATGCATATGAACATGCCAGTCTGGCTTCGCCCAATGCCTAGAGGAGGGCAGTGATTTAGGGGAGCATGTCAACAGTTTAAGACAATATCTATGAAAATACACACGCCTTGCACTTGTTTTAGTAAAATAAAAATGCTACATGAAGTATACATGCTCCTCGAACAGTCACAATTAATTACATAACAAATAAGTTAGAAACACTCTGCTACAGTCTCAGGGGTACCCAGGGCACAAATAAACACTCACCCCAAATCTCCCCCTAACTGACCTTCAGACTGGGCCCCCTTAGCTCATAACAAGTTTACAGATATATAGAAACATTGGGGTGTCACCCTGCTATAGTTCTAGGGTTACCCAGGGCACAAATAAGCAGTCATCCCAAATCTCCCCCTAACTGACCTTCAGACTGGGCCCCCTTAGCCCATAAATAGATTACAGATATATAATAATGTTGGAGTAATGGTCACTATGCTATAATTTCATGGATACCCAGGGCACAAATAAACAATTGCCTGAACAGGTTATTAGGCTGAGCTCACAATGCTCCGAGCTGCACCTCCCCGACAGTCTCACAGAATAAAAGACTGACCTCTACAAAAGCTCTGAGTCCCAGTTTCTTACAATCGGATCCCTATCGCCACATACATATAATAGGGTTAATTTAATCAGAGCCAAATTAACCCCTTGGCATGTATCTGGGGCGTAGGAGGAAACAAACAGAACCCAGGTTGGAATCAAACTCCCACCACTGAACCAATGAGCTACCAATATCACCCATATACTCTGCCTCTCTATGTAACGAGTTCCTCTATTGCTAATGAGGTTTAAAGTAGAACCAAACCCTTAATTATAAAAAAAACCCTACCTCCCTACCCTAAAAAGACCCCCCTCCCTGGTTCCCCCCCCCCCAGCATAGCCGTTACCTTCGGTAAATGCCCCCAACTCTTTACTTACCTCTCTTTGCACATTCAGTGCAGCGGAGCTCACGGGCGCCATCTTCATTGGTCTTCTTCGGTCAGTAAGCGCTGTATCGGCGCATGCACAGTCTTGCGGTTTTTGACAACTGTGCATGAGCCAAAATTTACGGTACTTGCCGAAGGGCCGGAAGAAGACCTAAAGATTACTGAAGAGTCGGAAGATGGCTCCTGTGAGCTCCGCTGTAGGGGTTTGGTTCTCCTTTAAAGGATGTGATTGAAAGAATGATACAAGAAAGGACAGACAGAGATCAATTTCCCCATCACCCTCACTCACCTTCCCACGTCCAGCTTATTAGCCAAGAGGAGCACCAAGCAAACGGCAGTGGATTCCTGACCCCAATAAATCCCTCCGCTCAGAACTAGTCACTGCTGCTTTCTGGTAGCACATGATACAGGCAACACAGGCTGCTAATGGCACAAACAAGGCACTAGTAATACTCTTAGGGAAACTAAGCCGCACACAAATAAGATTTGCTTCCTCCTCCTTCCCGGAGGCTCATCCAGGTTTCCAGGCCGGGCGGCTGTGAGATTTTAGCAACAGGCATTGACAGTAAGCGCATTCATACAGCCGGTATGCACGAGAGTAAGAGAGGAATGGCAACTATTTGTATTGTGTTTGGAAACTTCCCTAGAATGAAATAAGGAAGGGAATTTCCTACTGAACACAGGCGAAAATAAATATATTCACTAACGTTATCAGTTAACCCAGATGTAGAGCAGCAAACTGCACTGGCGGAGACAGCAGGACGTTTCAAGGGAGGGTCCGACAAATGTGATTTCAGGGAATACAGAGTAAAGGTGGCCACAGACGCACTGATAAAATCGTACAAAACAAATTTTGGTACGATATCCGGCTGCGTATGGAGAGAGACGAGCTGACTGATTTGGATATGAGTCGGCTCGTCGATCAGGCTAGTCGAAAAATTTTGATTGGTTGCCTTTGAAGGCACCTGAACATCGGCCAGAATTGATACACGTAGAATTCTATTGTTTCTACCTGTATATCTGATGATTCTGTTCTACACGTGTGTATTGAAATGAACCATCTTTTCCAGGAAAGGTCATATTTGTAACGTCTAAGCCCACCTTAAAAGAAACAACGTAGCAGCTCACAAGCAGCCAATACTGAGTTTCCCACAATGCCTTGCATGCTGCTCCCCCAGGTCTCTTAATCAGCCGGCTTCTGCTACATTGTTATAATGAGAAGAGACCGATAACACAAAGGGACAGGAAGCAATTGTATTTAAATATAACTATAAAACCAATAAGAATGCACAGTGAATGCATAGTGGAAAATGCTTAAAACGATAATTAATTGGGCAGGGGTTTGCAGCCCCCTTAAAGGACAAGGAAAGTTAAACTAAAGAAGTAGGTAGAAATGTTGTACATGATGTTTTGTGCTTCTGTACCAGCCCAAGGCAACCACAGCCCTTTAGCAGTAAAGATCTGTGTCTCCAAAGATGCCCCAGTAGCTCCCCATCTTCTTTTCTGCTGATTCACTGCACATGCTCTGTGCTGCTGTCACTTCCTGAGCTTAGGGAGCCACTCACAATATACAGTACACATAGAATAGAAATGTCACAATATAAGGCTGATTAGTAATTAATACAGATAATTACTACATGGCAGCACAGAAACCAGTGCAATTAGCATCAGAATGTAATAATCAGCAAACCTGTAGCATCAGCTTATATTACAGCCAGGGAAGCTCATTTTCTGCTGGATAATTAGTGACGAGCCCTAAGCTTAGCTTCTCAACAGCCAATCAGAGCCCACTGAGCATGCGAGTGTCACAGACACTTTCCAAGATGGTGACCCCCTGTGACAAGTTTGAAGTCCTGGATCATTGCTGCTATTGACAAGCTGAAACTTTAGCCTCGTGCAAGTTCACTATATAAAATGTGCCATTTTTAGCCACATTCGTTTTTAGGGTTTAGTTCTCCTTTAAGATGTATAATATATACATATATAATATGTAACAATGTATCATACATGACCATTGCCCTAAATACGGACATACAGTATATCCATTAGGTCAGAGGGTCAGGTAGTTTTCCAGTGTGGGTGAGCTAGTTAGGAATAGGCGCAGGGCTCGGCTAGTGACCTTCAGCAGCTGCACCTATGGAATGAACTGAGACGCACCTCAGGCAGGTGTGAAATACTCCCGGGTACCTAAGCTGAAGTACAGGTATTTAGGAGTACTGTCAGCACAATAATAGTAACAGAAGCATCTTGAATTTGTGCTGGGGCAAGCAAACATGTAGATGGCTAGGAGGAGCATTTTAGTGGGATGGAAGACCCAGGATGAGGCAGGGGGCAATCTAATAGGATGCAGCACCCAGGGTCGGACTAGAGGGCCCAGGGCTGCTGTCCCAGAGCCCCCCTTGCTAAACAGGAGTGCCGGCACGCTGTACTGTGTGCGCATGCATTCACAATGTTTTTGCTGCGACCGCCCAACGAAGGAAGGTTGCGGCACAAAAAACTTCTGAATTTTAGATCTGGGCAGGCAGGGCCGCCAAGGTTTTTTCCCGGGGTCCCGGCGACCCAGTCCGACCCTGGCAGCACCCATAATGCGGAGGGGTGGGGATGTTGCAATCTAATAGAATGCAGCACCCGTATTGTGGAGGGGGGAGGTGTGCAATCTAATAGGCTGAAGCAACCAAAATGATGGAGCTAAACAAATTCAGTTTTGCCCCAGGCCCCCCACTATTACAGTTCTCTGCACACTAAAGGCAGGTAAAAAAAACTGCAAGTTTTAAAGCAATGAAAATATCATGTACTGTTGCCCTGCACTGGTAAAACTGACGTGTTTGCACTACTATAGTTTATATAAAGAAGCTGCTGTGTAGCCATGGGGGCAGCCATTCAAGCACAGGACACACAGTAGATAACAGATAAGTACTACTGTAGTTTATATAAACAAGCTGCTGTGTAGCAATGGCAGAAATTGAAAACATGTTTTTTTCCAAAACACCAGTTAATAGTGCTGCTCCAGCAGAATTCTGCACTGAAATCTATTTCTCAAAAGACTATTTGGTGCTATTGAGTGCTGTTCTTAGATCTACCAGGCAGCTGTTATCTTGTGTTAGGGAGCTGTTATCTGGTTACCTTCCCATTGTTCTTTTGTTTGGCTGCTGGGGGGGGGGGGGTGAGGGGGTGATATCACTCCAACTTGCAGTACAGCAGTAAAGAGTGACTGAAGTTTATCAGAGCACAAGTCACATGACTGGGGGCAGCTGGCAAAATTGACAATATGTCTAGCCCCATGTCAGATTACAAAATTGAATATAAAAAAAATCTGTTTGCTCTTTTGAAAAATAGATTTCAGTGCAGAATTCTGCTGGAGCAGCACTATTAACTGATGCGTTTTAAAAAAATTTGTTTTCCATGACAGTATCCCTTTTAAAACACAAATTTTTTGACGTTACTGTTCCTTTAAGTAACCACAACAGGGACTACAGACCAAAGCAAAACTGATGTCTGACATGCACAAGCAATTTCATATTTTACAGAGCTCAGCACCAGCACCCACATCCACAAGAGGGGTGCCCTCCAACAACCAAAGGGATTTTTTTTGCCTAAACCCAAGCACTTTCCACTTATTCCACTGGTAAAAGAGTAAGAACATTAAACTTGAAAACTACCAAAAGGTCTGGGCCAGAACTGGCAACCTTAAGGGGCCGCCTACAACCCCAAATTCTCTAACCCCTAAGCACAGAGAAGATTTAACAAGACATATTCAGTTCTACCACATCTGTGGGTGCCCAACAGCATCGCTAGCCCTGCATCTTACAAGCACCCTGGATGCACAGCCAAGAGTTAACTGTGCCAAGAGGCCACCGCTAAATCTTATCCCACGGCACATGGTTTCGACAGCACCCCGGTTGCTATGGCACCAGTAACCATGTTTTGGTTTATTAAAGTTTGCGTGCTTGTTGTTGTCTCTCCAAAAGTACAAGCCAATTAGTTGGCATCAAGTTTCAGAGCTGGAGAGAAGAAGAATTAATCACGAGTGGTGTAAACAACAAAAACAACAAGGCAGCACTTCAGGCCTCACCTCCCAACCTGCAGCACAGCTACTGCACCAGGGCACCCACAGTTACTGCACCTGAGCACCCATCCCTACTGCACCCGGGCACCCACAGTTAATGCACCCGGGCACCCATCCCTACTGCACCCGGGTACCCACAGTTACTGCACCTGAGCACCCATCCCTACTGCACCCGGGCACCCACAGTTACTGCACCTGAGCACCCATCCCGACTGCACCCGGGCACCCACAGTTACTGCACCTGAGCACCCATCCCTACTGCACCCGGGCACCCACAGTTAATGCACCCGGGCACCCATCCCTACTGCACCCGGGCACCCACAGTTAATGCACCCGGGCACCCGATACTGCAACCACCGCTACTGCACCTGGATACCCTAAACAATATACAGTAGAACCCTCATTGGAAAACGTTTTTTTCAAAATGTATCAGTTAATAGTGCTGCTCCAGCAGAATTCTGCACTGAAATCCATTTCTCAAAAGAGCAAACAGATTTTTTTATATTCAATTTTGAAATCTGACATGGGGCTAGACATAGTCAATTTCCCAGCTGCCCTAGGTCATGCTTTCTGGCAGGCTGCTGTTTTTCCTTCTCAATGTAACTGAATGTGTCTCAGTGAGACATGGGTTTTTACTATTGAGTGCTGTTCTTAGATCTACCAGGCAGCTGTTATCTTGTGTTAGGGAGCTGATATCTGGTTACCTTCCCATTGTTCTTTTGTTTGGCTGCTGGGGGGGGGGGAAGGGAGGGGGGTGATATCACTCCAACTTGCAGTACAGCAGTAAAGAGTGATTGAAGTTTATCAGAGCACAAGTCACATGACCAGGGGCAGCTGGGAAATTGACAATATGTCTAGCCCCATGTCAGATTTCAAAATTGAATATAAAAAAAAATCTGTTTGCTCTTTTGAGAAATGGATGTCTGTGCAGAATTCTGCTGGAGCAGCACTATTAACCGATTTGTTTTAAAAAAAACATTTTTCCCCATAACATTATCCCTTTAAGTTTACGTAAAATCCAGGAAAATGTATTATGCATAATATATAGGTGGGACCACAAAACAGCAATGTAATATGGGGGAAAACAAAATCAGGGGATGTAAACAAAATACAACAAAGCATTCTGACCGAGTTATTCCATGTAACCGGCAGTGGGTTGGGCGCAACAGAAGTTGCTTTTAGACTGAATTAGGGCTCTTACACACGGGCGTTTTTACCTGTGCTCCGCTTTCTTCCGTTCAGCCGCAGGGGAGCGCAGGATAAGACGCACTCTATTGTCAAGGGGGCTGTACTCACACAGACGCATGTATGCGCCGAACGGAGGGGGAAATGCAACATGCTGCGTCCCACCTGCGTTTGGAGCTTACATGCGTCTGTGTGAGTACAGCCCCCGTGACAACTGAGTGCGTCTAATCCTGCGCCCCCTGCGTCTGAACGGAACAAAGCGCAACGCAGGAAACGGGCGCAGGAAAAACTGCCCGTGTGTAAGAACTCTAAGTAAAATTAGGCGAATCCTCTGGCTAAATACACCTGAAAGATAGAAAAATAAATAAATAAATAAATAAATAAATAAATATCTCTAAATCTGCTTTTAAACTTCTAGTTTTGATGAAAACGTAACCGGTGGTGCTTGTGGTTAGGGCCAATATAAGGACAGTGCCCCCCTTTTCAACATGACCTGAACAAACAGGGCTTGTGCTGAACAGACATTTTGCCTATTATTTTATTTTCGAATTATCGATGGTTTCTATTATTACCAGCACCAAACAAGAATATGAAGCAAGTTTCATTTTAGCACTATGTGAATTCTGGCCCCAAAGAACTTCAGAGGAGTTGATGGAACTAATTATTAGTGCACCGAGAAGCCCCTAATAATGAGCCTCAAAGGCTGCTGGGAGACATTGGTTAGGTGAAATGTAGACGGGCAACTCTGAACTAATAGCCCAGTTTATAAATGAAGGGGGTAGTAATCCTAGCTCTCACCTTTCACCTATGTAAAAATACAGATTGATTAAAAAATAGGACGAGAATAGTCATGATGTCGTTTTAAAATGCAGTCCTATTAAATGCGCTCAAGGGGTTTTTAGGGTAGGGACAAACTGGGCGATTCGGAAAACGAATCGCCGAGTGTGATTAGCGCAGGCGATTTTTCATTTTAGCCAGGCGCAGAGAGAGGGGAAGCATTCGGGGAAGATTGGTCGTGGAAAGTCGCGGCGATTAGTCGCCAGGCGACTAAATCTCCACAAATCGCCCAGTGTGTCCCAGCCCTTAAGTGTATACTGCTCCTTTAGGATTCCGCTTCATTTACTATCTGTTCACAACCTTAATTACAAACTCCTGCAAACTTCATTTAGTATCAATCTAATTACAAGAAGCCAGCAGGGGACATGGCCAGTTGGAACACGCTCAGTAACTGAATATCCCATGGTACAACTGAAGCAGGAACAGCCCATAAGTTTGCTCATAGTCTGTACAAAGAGATCCCATAAAACTATGGCAGCATAGGTATTCCCTGTACTAAGCACAATTCAGCAGGAACAGTCCCTAAGTTTGCTCATAGTCTGTACAGAGATCCCATAAAACTATGGCAGCATAGGTATTTCCCTGTACTAAGCACAATTCAGCAGGAACAGCCCCTAAGTTTGCTCATATGCTGACATAGTTTTACGGGATCTCTCTGTACAGACTGAGCAAACTTGGGGGTTGTTCCTGCTGAATTGTGCTTAGTACAGGGAATACCTATGCTGCCATAGTTTTATGGTTTCTCTCTGTACAGACTATGAGCAAACTTAGGGGACTGTTCCTGCTGAATTGTGCTTAGTACAGGGGAATAGCTATGCTGCCATAGTTTTATGGTTTCTCTATGTACAGACTATGAGCAAACTTAGGGGACTGTTCCTGCTGAATTGTGCTTAGTGCACGGGAATACCTATGCTGCCATAGTTTTATTGGATCTCTCTGTACAGACTAAGTATTCCCCTGTACTAAGCACAATTCAGCAGGAACAGTCACCTAAGTTTGCTCATAGTCTGGACATAGGGTTGCCGGTAAAACACCTGCCAAGTCCCGGGCCGGTATTACAAATTTACCGGCAATGCAGTTGCCGGTAATTTGTAATATCCTTTAAAAAAAGCCCTCAGCCTGCCCCCATTTGCGCAGAACTTACCTTTTTTTTTTTTTTTAGAGTTCTTTACATCGCCGCGATGTTGACCGCCTCCTTTTTTTACCCGCCCCCCACCGGACGGTTATTTTTTTCACTAAAAGGTGGCAACCCTATCTGTACAGAGAGATCCCATAAAACTATGGCAGCATAGGTATTCCCCTGTACTAAGCACAATTCAGCAGGAACAGTCCCTAAGTTTGCTCATAGTCTGTACAGAGAGATCCCATAAAACTATGGCAGCATAGGTATTCCCCTATACTAAGCACAATTCAGCAGGAACAGCCCCTAAATTTGCCCATAGTCTGTACAGAGAGATCCCATAAAACTATGGCAGCATAGGTATTCCCTGTACTAAGCACAATTCAGCAGGAACAGCCCCTAAGTTTGCTCATAGTCTGTACAGAGAGATCCCATAAAACTATGGCAGCATAGGTATTCCCCTGTACTAAGCACAATTCAGCAGGAACAGTCCCTAAGTTTGCTCATAGTCTGTACAGAGAGATCCCATAAAACTATGGCAGCATAGGTATTCCCCATTGTACCCTGGGCAGGCTCAAGCTATTCCAATAGAACCCCCTACTTATACACAGGGCTTATTTCTCCTTTAGGCTCATGAAGAGACGAGCAGTATTCAATTTTTACATCCCTTTTAAATTTAGTGAAGAATATTGAGTAAATGTCTGGCTGATATCAGGGAAAGATAAGAGTACTTTCTGGGAATAGAATAAAAGGGACACACTGTTTATTTGCTACTGACCTGTCAGTCTATCCTTGAACCTGTATTCTGCTTCCCACGCTGTCAGATAAATCAGATCTAAGACTGAAATATTGACATTCACAGCCCTGACTGATTAGGGTCCCTTTCATATAGGTCATCTACCTGCTATCTGCTCTCCCACCTACTTTACACAGTGTAGCAATGCCAAAGAATGTGAGTGGGAGAAGTAGAGCAATGGTCAGGTAGGATCAGACATTTCATTTTAGCATCACAAATCACTGTTTGAATGAACACTATAAATTGATAGACTATGCTTAGTACAGGGGATACCTATGCTGTCAGTTTTATGGGATCTCTCTGTACAGACTATGAGCAAATTTAGGGGCTGTTCCTGCTGAATT